>NW_025747829.1:32500-45460 GCF_021184085.1 Oncorhynchus gorbuscha | reverse complement strand
GCCAGCATCTGTCCCTGTGTCTGTCCGTCTGCCAGGCTAGTCAGCCAGCATCTGTCCCTGTATCTGTCCGTCTGCCAGGCTAATCCAGCCAGCATCTGTCCCTGTAGCTGTCCGTCTGCCAGGCTAGTCAGTCAGCATCTGTCCCTGTGTCTGTCCGTCTGCCAGGCTAGTCAGCCAGCATCTGTCCCCGTGTCTGTCCGTCTGCCAGGCTGGTCAGCCAGCATCTGTCCCTGTGTCTGTCCGTCTGCCAGGCTAGTCAGCCAGCATCTGTCCCTGTGTCTGTCCGTCTGCCAGGCTAGTCAGCCAGCATCTGTCCCTGTGTCTGTCCGTCTGCCAGGCTAGTCAGCCAGCATCTGTCCCTGTGTCTGTCCGTCTGCCAGGCTGGTCAGCCAGCATCTGTCCCTGTATCTGTCCGTCTGCCAGGCTGGTCAGCCAGCATCTGTCCTCTGTCCTCCAGCCCCCAGATGACTCTTCCTACAACTCCTCCACAACAGCCTATAAGTCACCATTTCATTTTGTTTACCCTTAAAAATAATCCCTGTGTTTTGTGTGTAAAAGGGAAACATGGCATCACAGCACCAAATCAAATGTTTCTACAGCAGCTGAGAGATCAGTTATTTTGAGAGTGACAGGAAACAGAAGTGGAGATATCAGAGGAAGAGATGTAGGACTTAAAGTCATGTTTTACTGCCTCTAGTGTTCTCAACCAGGTGTCTTTTTCAGGGTATCGTGTGAACCCTGCCTCCAGGGATGTGCGTGAGTGACAAGATGAAGAAGGGGGAGGAAGACTAGGAGAAGGAGGAGGAGGAGAAGGGTGAGGGCTTACTTGATGGAGTTTCTGAAGTGATCTTCGGCCGGGTTTTCACAGTGCAGCTGTTGAGCAGCCACAGATCAGCCTCCGCGGGGTCCTCTGGAGGGAGGAAGAGAGAGGAGAGGAGGGAGAGGAGAGAGAGAGAGAGAGAGAGAGAGAGAGAGAGAGAGAGAGAGAGGAGAGAAGGAGAGAGGAGAGAGAGGAGAGAGAGAGAGAGAGAAGAGAGAAGGAGAGAAGGAGAGAGAGAGAGAGGCGAGAGCGACGGAGAAGCGAGACGGAGACAGACAGAGTAAGCAAAGAGAAGAGGTGGAGGGAAGACAACAAGTTCAGTATTAGATCAAATCAGAACTCAACAGCCCAGGACCCTTCAGCCCGTTCCACACACCCATTAATATCGCACTTCTCCAGTTACAGCAATTAATGTGTCCTCCCCTCCTCCTCCCCATCCCCCTCCCCCTCCTCCTCCTCATCCCCCTCCCCCCCTCATCCCCTCCCCTTCTTCCTCCCCATTATCCCCCTCCCCCTCCTCATCCCTGACCAGAGCAGCGAGGGGGAGGCGAGGCAGAATCACGTGCCAGGATCAGCTGGACCTCAGGGGGATAGTGGGAGTCTATCCTCCATACCCCAGCCTCCACGCTGTCTGCCAGGAGACCTGTCACACTGTGTAATGAATAAACACACACAGTATGATTCTAGGCCAGCCTGCCTGGCGCAGTGCAAGTCTCCTGCATCCTCCCACACCGCTGAACTAGATATTTCACTTACTATCCATTACCCAGCCTCACTGGAGCAAACACAGGCCCTGTGTCGGGCTGTGAGGCTCTAAGGGAGGAAGGCTCCCCTCCCCCGACCAGAGCAGCGAGGGGGGCAGGCTCCCCCTCCCCCTCCCTGACCAGAGCAGCACACGGGTCGCAGGCGGGGAGAACCAGGAACCACCCCGACACCCCCTTCTTGCCTTCTCTCGCCTCAGATAACAACATATCAAGGCCTATAGCCAGAGAGAGTCAGGGACAGGCCTATAGCCAGAGAGAGGAGGCAGGGACAGGCCTATAGCCAGAGAGAGGAGGCAGGGACAGGCCTATAGCCAGAGAGAGGAGGCAGGGACAGGCCTATAGCCAGAGGAGGGAGGCAGGGGGCAGGCCTATAGCCAGAGAGAGGAGGCAGGGGCAGGCCTATAGCCAGAGAGAGGGAGGCAGGGACAGGCCTATAGCCAGAGAGAGGAGGCAGGGACAGGCCTATAGCCAGAGAGAGGAGGCAGGGACAGGCCTATAGCCAGAGAGTGGAGGCAGGGACAGGCCTATAGCCAGAGAGAGGAGGCAGGGACTAGAGAGAGGAGGCAGGGACAGGCCTATAGCCAGAGAGGAGGCAGGGACAGGCCTATAGCCAGAGAGAGGAGGCAGGGACTAGAGAGAGGAGGCAGGGACAGGCCCTATAGCCAGAGAGGAGGCAGGGACCAGAGAGAGGAGGCAGGGACAGGCCTATAGCCAGAGAGAGAGTCAGGGACAGGCCTATAGCCAGAGAGAGGAGGCAGGGACAGGCCTATACCCAGAGAGAGGAGGCCTATAGCCAGAGAGGGAGGCAGGGACAGGCCTATAGCCAGAGAGAGGCAGGGACAGGCCTATAGCCAGAGAGAGGAGAGGCAGGGACAGGCCTATAGCCAGAGAGAGGAGGCAGGGACAGGCCTATAGCCAGAGAGAGGAGGCAGGGACAGGCCTATAGCCAGAGAGGGAGGCAGGGACCAGAGAGAGGAGGCAGGGACAGGCCTATAGCCAGAGAGGAGGCAGGGACCAGAGAGAGAGGCAGGGACAGGCCTATAGCCAGAGAGAGGAGGCAGGGACCAGAGAGAGGAGGCAGGGACAGGCCTATAGCCAGAGAGAGGAGGCAGGGACCAGAGAGAGGAGGCAGGGACAGGCCTATAGCCAGAGAGAGGAGGCAGGGACCAGAGAGAGGAGGCAGGGACCAGAGAGAGGAGTCAGGGACCAGAGAGAGGAGGCAGGGACAGGCCTATAGCCAGAGAGTGGAGGCAGGGACAGGCCTATAGCCAGAGAGAGGAGGCAGGGACCAGAGAGAGGAGGCAGGGACAGGCCTATAGCCAGAGAGAGGAGTCAGGGACAGGCCTATAGCCAGAGAGAGGAGGCAGGGACAGGCCTATACCCAGAGAGAGGAGGCCTATAGCCAGAGAGAGGAGGCAGGGACAGGCCTATAGCCAGAGAGAGGAGGCAGGGACAGGCCTATAGCCAGAGAGAGGAGGCAGGGACAGGCCTATAGCCAGAGAGAGGAGGCAGGGACAGGCCTATAGCCAGAGAGAGGAGGCAGGGACAGGCCTATAGCCAGAGACAGGAGGCAGGGACAGGCCTATACCCAGAGAGAGGAGGCAGGGACCAGAGAGAGGAGGCAGGGACAGGAAGGAAGTGGTCCCGCTAACAGGAAGGAAGTGGTCCCGCTAACAGGAAGGAAGTGGTCCCGCTAACAGGAAGGAAGTGGTCCCGCTAACAGGAAGGAAGTGGTCCCGCTAACAGGAAGGAAGTGGTCCCGCTAACAGGAAGGAGTGGTCCCGCTAACAGGAAGGAAGTGGTCCCGCTAACAGGAAGGAAGTGGTCCCGCTAACAGGAAGGAAGTGGTCCCGCTAACAGGAAGGAAGTGGTCCCGCTAACAGGAAGGAAGTGGTCCCGCTAACAGGAAGGAAGTGGTCCCGCTAACAGGAAGGAAGTGGTCCCGCTAACAGGAAGGAAGTGGTCCCGCTAACAGGAAGGAAGTGGTCCCGCTAACAGGAAGGAAGTGGTCCCGCTAACAGGAAGGAAGTGGTCCCGCTAACAGGAAGGAAGTGGTCCTGCTAACAGGAAGGAAGTGGTCCTGCTAACAGGAAGGAAGTGGTCCTGCTAACAGGAAGGAAGTGGTCCTGCTAACAGGAAGGAAGTGTGAGAAATGGAGCGGCAACAAACATAATCAATTCTAAATTACTCAACGTCCGCAACATCCGCAACATCCGCAACATCCGCAACAACCCTTGGGGGAGATAAAAATATAAGACTGTGTGTGTGTGTTTACTGTGAGAACTTACTCCATTACCCCTCCTGAAGCAGTAAAACACTATACTGATGAACACAAGACTTAAAACACGCACCAGGCCATTAAACCAATCTAAACAGGAAGAGATGTATTTTTATTGAAGAGAGATCTTGCTATGTTAAAACCTTGTAAAATAACCCTGGGAGTATTAAAAATACACAGTTTAAATAAATAAAACACCTTGTTTGTTTCAGCCACGGTCCATAAGTAAAACTATATTTTTTCTGGGACAGACAGACAGACAGACAGACAGACAGACAGACAGACAGACAGACAGACAGACAGACAGACAGACAGACAGACAGACAGACAGACAGACAGACAGACAGACAGACAGACAGACAGACAGACAGACAGACAGACAGACAGACAGACAGACAGACTCTTGTTGGACGGGCACATCAGCGTGTTCTGTCGTAGCGAGACGAGGGGCCGGGAGCGACCCAGACGAGGGGTCGGGAGCGACCCAGACGCGGGTTGGCACAGTCAGCCGTTCACAGCCATGCCAGCTGCACATCAAGCTCGGCATCAACACAACCTGAGCCCTGCAAAACAACCCGGCCCCGTGGGAGGCGTTCCTCGAACAGCACACAAACAAAAAGGTCCCTGATCCACAACACACAGCACCTATAGATCTCTGCAGAGGTTAACTCACTCTACCTAAGAGACACACACACACACACACACACAGCACCTATATATCTCTACAGAGGTTAACTCACTCTACCTAAGAGACACACACACACACACACACACACACACACACACACACACACACACACACACACACACACACACACACACACACACACACACACACACACACACACACACACACACACACACACACACACACACACACACACACACACAGCACCTATAGATCTCTGCAGAGGTTAACTCACTCTACCTAAGACACACACACAGCAGCTGCAGGCTGGGAGTAGCCTCAGCTGTGACCCATTTCCCCTCCACCTGCGGGTTTCCCCTCCCGAGTAAAAAAAAAAACTAAACAACAATAACAACCCCTCTGTCACCATGACAACCCCTCTATCACCATGACAACCCCTCTATCACTGTGACCCAGATACTCCACAAGGACCAGTCCTCGTCTTAAATCACAGGCAGACCAGGACACTAGGTTAGCTATGCTAGCGAAACCAAATGAGTCTGGAGAAGAGACCCAACCAAGCTAACGATCATCTGCCACAGAGGCAGCTCTTACACACATAGGTCCTTACAGAGAAATTCACTGTTACAGGGCACATAAATAGCCCAGTGTGCATCCCAAATAGCACCCTATTCCCTATATAGTGCACTACTTTAGACCAGGACCAAATAGCACCCTATTCCCTATATAGTGCACTACTTTAGACCAGGACCAAATGGCACCCTATTCCCTATATAGTGCACTATTTTAGACCAGGACCAAATGGCACCCTATTCCCTATATAGTGCACTACTTTAGACCAGGACCAAATGGCACCCTATTCCCTATACAGTGCACTACTTTAGACCAGGACCAAATGGCACCCTATTCCCTATATAGTGCACTACTTTAGACCAGGACCAAATGGCACCCTATTCCCTATATAGTGCACTACTTTAGACCATATCCCATAGAGAATAGTAGGGTGCCTTCGTTCTTTTTTTTGTAAGATCAATAAATAATATAGTTGACAGAGGAGGAACATTGTGTTTAATGAGGCATCATTGAAATGTGTGTAATGCTCTTGATAAAGCCCACTATAACAAACAGATGTACAGGTTAAACAGATTCGCATGGAGACGTTCGAGGGCCATTCAAATTAAATATTAAAATAACTGGATCGATTGGATAAAGGGGTTAAATATATATTTTATTTCCTTTCTATAATAAAACACCCAACAACATTGTGGTACCTTGTTTTTGAGGGTGAAAGAACGCAGAAACACCCAGCGCAGTTTAAGAGTCAATAACAGAATACAAAGAAACCCTATTTAAAGACCACTGGCTGTCCAGCAGGACAAGGACACATGGCAGGGAGACATTCAAACCCTATTTAAAGACCACTGGCTGTCCAGCAGGACAAGGACACATGGCAGGGAGACATTCAAACCCTATTTAAAGACTGGCTGTCCAGCAGGACAAGGACACATGGCAGGGAGACATTCAAACCCTATTTAAAGACTGGCTGTCCAGCAGGACAAGGACACATGGCAGGGAGACATTCAAACCCTATTTAAAGACTACTGGCTGTCCAGCAGGACAAGGACACATGGCAGGGAGACATTCAAACCCTATTTAAAGACTGGCTGTCCAGCAGGACAAGGACAGATGGCAGGGAGACATTCAAACCCTATTTAAAGACTGGCTGTCCAGCAGGACAAGGACACATGGCAGGGAGACATTCATGGCTCAGACTCCCAGCCTGTAGATCTACTGAAGACAATACAACATGGAGCTATGGGCATAAACACAGGGAGGAATTCACAGACACGTAGGTATAGGGGTGGGGTGGGGGGTAGTTCTCACCAATCTGTTGGGCTAACAAGAGAAAAACAAGAGAGAGGGGAAAGGAGGGAGGGGAGGGAGTGTGTCGGGGAGGGAGTGTGTCAGTGAGGAAAAGAGAGAGAAGGTGAAAAGGAGAAGGGGAGGGAGTGTGTCAGCGAGGAAAGAGAGAAGGTGAAAAGGAGGGAGGGGAGTGTGTCAGTGAGGAAAGAGAGAGAAGGTGAAAAGGAGGGAGGGGAGGGAGTGTGTCAGTGAGGAAAGAGAGAGAAGGTGAAAAGGAGGGAGGGGAGGGAGTGTGTCAGTGAGGAAAGAGAGAGAAGGTGAAAAGGAGGGAGGGGAGGGAGTGTGTCAGTGAGGAAAGAGAGAGAAGGTGAAAAGGAGGGAGGGGAGGGAGTGTGTCAGTGAGGAAAGAGAGAGAAGGTGAAAAGGAGGGAGGGAGGGAGTGTGTCAGTGAGGAAAGAGAGAGAGAAGGTGAAAAGGAGGAGGGGAGGGAGTGTGTCAGTGAGGAAAAGAGAGAGGAGGTGAAAAGGATGGAGGGAGGGAGTGTGTCGGAGGAAAGAGAGAGAAGGTGAAAAGGAGGGAAGGAGAGAGTCGGGGGAAGCAGGAGAGCAAGGAAGGAGACAGAAGGAATGAAAAGAAGGAAGAAAAGTGAGAAGGGAGGGAACGAGAGAGAAAGAGGGAGCGCAAGGGAAGGAAAGAGAATGGGAGTGAGGGAAGGAGTGAGGGAAGGAGTGAGGGAAGGAGAGAGAATGAAAGAGAATGGGAGTGAGGGAAGGAGTGAGGGAAGGAGTGAGGGAAGGAGTGAGGGAAGGAGAGAGAATGAAAGAGAATGGGAGTGAGGGAAGGAGAGAGAATGAAAGAGAATGGGAGTGAGGGAAGGAGTGAGGGAAGGAGTGAGGGAAGGGGTGAGGGAAGGAGAGAGAATGAAAGAAAATGGGAGTGAGGGAAGGGGTGAGGGAAGGAGAGAGAATGGGAGTGAGGGAAGGGGTGAGGGAAGGAGTGAGGGAAGGAGAGAGAATGGGAGTGAGGGAAGGGGTGAGGGAAGGAGTGAGGGAAGGAGAGAGAATGAAAGAGAATGGGAGTGAGGGAAGGGGTGAGGGAAGGAGAGAGAATGAAAGAAAATGGGAGTGAGGGAAGGAGAGAGAATGAAAGAGAATGGGAGTGAGGGAAGGGGTGAGGGAAGGAGAGAGAATGAAAGAGAATGGGAGTGAGGGAAGGAGTGAGGGAAGGAGAGAGGATGAAAGAGAATGGGAGTGAGGGAAGGAGAGAGGGAAGGAAAGGAAGGAGAGAAGGAAGGAAGAGAAGGAAAGAAGGAAGGAAAGGAAGGAGAGAAGGAAGGGAAGGAAGGAGAAAGTGAAAGAAGGGAAGGAGGGAGAGAGCTTTTTGTTATTTTTTAAATCTGATTCTCAGGAGGCTGTTCCGCTGGTAACCATCAACACACCCTCACTAAACACTACTGGCGTCAGGCCTGTTCAGTACAAAGCAACACACACACACACTCTCCCCCTCAGTCACACACTAACCCTTCCACACACTCCCTCCCTCCCCAGGCCCAGACAACTGTCTGATAAAGCCCCTCTATCTCCATCTAAATAGCGGAGTCTTCCAGCCGAACAGCCTGACGTGGTTCAGCTCAGACTCCTGAGGAAAAGAACCAGAGCTCCATTCTCTGGCCTCGGACCCAGACAGAACCAGAGCTCCATTCTCTGGCCTCGGACCCAGACAGAACCAGAGCTCCATTCTCTGGTCTCAGACAGAACCAGAGCTCCATTCTCTGGCCTCAGACAGAACCAGAGCTCCATTCTCTGGCCTCAGACAGAACCAGAGCTCCATTCTCTGGCCTCAGACAGAACCAGAGCTCCATTCTCTGGTCTCAGACAGAACCAGAGCTCCATTCTCTGGCCTCAGACAGAACCAGAGCTCCATTCTCTGGCCTCAGACAGAACCAGAGCTCCATTCTCTGGCCTCAGACAGAACCAGAGCTCCATTCTCTGGCCTCAGACAGAACCAGAGCTCCATTCTCTGGCCTCAGACAGAACCAGAGCTCCATTCTCTGGCCTCAGACAGAACCAGAGCTCCATTCTCTGGCCTCGGACCCAAACAGAACCAGAGCTCCATTCTCTGGCCTCGGACACAAACAGAACCAGAGCTCCATTCCCTGGCCTCAGACCCAGACAGAACCAGAGCTCCATTCTTTGGCCTCATACCCAGACAGAACCAGAGCTCCATTCTCTGGCCTCAGACAGAACCAGAGCTCCATTCTCTGGCCTCAGACAGAACCAGAGCTCCATTCTCTGGCCTCAGACAGAACCAGAGCTCCATTCTCTGGCCTCGGACCCAAACAGAACCAGAGCTCCATTCTCTGGCCTCGGACCCAGACAGAACCAGAGCTCCATTCTCTGGTCTCAGACAGAACCAGAGCTCCATTCTCTGGCCTCAGACAGAACCAGAGCTCCATTCTCTGGCCTCAGACAGAACCAGAGCTCCATTCTCTGGCCTCAGACAGAACCAGAGCTCCATTCTCTGGCCTCGGACCCAAACAGAACCAGAGCTCCATTCTCTGGCCTCGGACCCAAACAGAACCAGAGCTCCATTCTCTGGCCTCAGACCCAGACAGAACCAGAGCTCCATTCTTTGGCCTCATACCCAGACAGAACCAGAGCTCCATTCTCTGGCCTCAGACAGAACCAGAGCTCCATTCTCTGGCCTCAGACAGAACCAGAGCTCCATTCTCTGGCCTCAGACAGAACCAGAGCTCCATTCTCTGGCCTCAGACAGAACCAGAGCTCCATTCTCTGGCCTCGGACCCAGACAGAACCAGAGCTCCATTCTCTGGCCTCGGACCCAGACAGAACCAGAGCTCCATTCTCTGGCCTCAGACAGAACCAGAGCTCCATTCTCTGGCCTCAGACAGAACCAGAGCTCCATTCTCTGGCCTCAGACAGAACCAGAGCTCCATTCTCTGGCCTCAGACAGAACCAGAGCTCCATTCTCTGGCCTCAGACAGAACCAGAGCTCCATTCTCTGGCCTCAGACAGAACCAGAGCTCCATTCTCTGGCCTCGGACCCAAACAGAACCAGAGCTCCATTCTCTGGCCTCGGACCCAAACAGAACCAGAGCTCCATTCTCTGGCCTCAGACCCAGACAGAACCAGAGCTCCATTCTTTGGCCTCATACCCAGACAGAACCAGAGCTCCATTCTCAGGCCTCAGACAGAACCAGAGCTCCATTCTCTGGCCTCAGACAGAACCAGAGCTCCATTCTCTGGCCTCGGACCCAAACAGAACCAGAGCTCCGTTCTCTGGCCTCGGACCCAAACAGAACCAGAGCTCCGTTCTCTGGCCTCGGACCCAAACAGAACCAGAGCTCCATTCTCTGGCCTCGGACCCAAACAGAACCAGAGCTCCATTCTCTGGCCTCGGACCCAAACAGAACCAGAGCTCCATTCTCTGGCCTCAGACCCAGACAGAACCAGAGCTCCATTCTTTGGCCTCAGACCCAGACAGAACCAGAGCTCCATTCTCAGGCCTCAGACAGAACCAGAGCTCCATTCTCTGGCCTCAGACAGAACCAGAGCTCCATTCTCTGGCCTCAGACAGAACCAGAGCTCCATTCTCTGGCCTCGGACCCAAACAGAACCAGAGCTCCGTTCTCTGGCCTCGGACCCAAACAGAACCAGAGCTCCATTCTCTGGCCTTGGACCCAAACAGAACCAGAGCTCCATTCTCTGGCCTCAGACCCAGACAGAACCAGAGCTCCATTCTTTGGCCTCAGACCCAGACAGAACCAGAGCTCCATTCTCAGGCCTCAGACAGAACCAGAGCTCCATTCTCAGGCCTCAGACAGAACCAGAGCTCCATTCTCAGGCCTCAGAACCAGACAGACCCATTCTCTGGCCTCATACCCAGACAGAACCAGAGCTCCATTCTCTGGCCTCGGACCCAAACAGAACCAGAGCTCCATTCTCAGGCCTCAGACAGAACCAGAGCTCCATTCTCAGGCCTCAGAACCAGACAGACCCATTCTCTGGCCTCAGGCCCAGACAGAACCAGAGCTCCATTCTCTGGCCTCAGACCCAGACAGAACCAGAGCTCCATTCTCTGGCCTCAGACCGAACCAGAGCTCCATTCTCTGGCCTCAGACCGAACCAGAGCTCCATTCTCTGGCCTCAGACCCAGACAGAACCAGAGCTCCATTCTCTGGCCTCAGACCCAGACAGAACCAGAGCTCCATTCTCTGGCCTCAGACCCAGACAGAACCAGTCTACTGCGACCCAAATGGCACCCTATTCCCTAAATAATGCACTGCTTTAGAGGAACCCCATAGGACTCTGGTCAAACGTAGTGCACTAAATAGGGAATACGGGTGCTATTTGGGTTCCCCGGTTCACTTCACAGGAGGGGAAGTGCAGCATAAGCAGCAGCGGTCCAGATTGGCGACCCTGTAGGTCAGCCGTGTGCATTACTCATAAATCACATTTCTGGGTGAACAGGCCCATGGTTTACAGGCCAGGATATAAATCTATAGCAACAACAACCTGGACACAAGCAGCTTCTCCCTAACAGGCAGATAAGACCAGAGTCTAATGTAAATGAAGACCAGCTCTCCCTCCCTAAATGAAGAGCAGCTCTCCTCCCTAAATGAAGAGCAGCTCTCCCTCCCTAAATGAAGAGCAGCTCTCCCTCCCTAAATGAAGAGCAGCTCTCCCTCCCTAAATGAAGAGCAGCTCTCCCTCCCTAAATGAAGAGCAGCTCTCCCTCCCTAAATGAAGAGCAGCTCTCCCTCCCTAACAGGTAGATAAGACCAGAGTCTAATGTAAATGAAGAGCAGCTCTCCCTCCCTAAATGAAGTGCAGCTCTCCCTCCCTAACAGGCAGATAAGACCAGCTCTCCCCCAAATGAAGAGCAGCTCTCCTCCCTAAATGAAGAGCAGCTCTCCCTCCCTAAATGAAGAGCAGCTCTCCCTCCCCAACAGGCAGATAAGACCAGCTCTCCCTCCCTAAATGAAGAGCAGCTCTCCCTCCCTAACAGGCAGATAAGACCAGAGTCTAATGTAAATGAAGAGCAGCTCTCCCTCCCTAAATGAAGAGCAGCTCTCCCTCCCTAACAGGCAGATAAGACCAGAGTCTAATGTATAACAGAAGTGTGGTGTCTAACGCCAACTTATCCTGGGATTCAGTGAGACACTATGACTGTTAACAGTAGATGACTCTACAGACTCCGCCGAGTCACTGAAACACAGCTACTGACGACACTAAGCTACCTCAGTATGACTGAGACGACTTCCTCCACAGCCAGTCTAGTCTGGGCTGTCTAACACACAGGACCAGATCACAAAGCCTGAGACACAGACCTAACAGCGCTACTCTGGGTCACAGCCAAGCTCCGTTGGCCAGCTCATTATAACAGATGATTTCAGAGCCAGTCCACTGGCTCCAATCTCTCCATTTGTTCCACATGGGCCACCGTAGCGTTCCTGTTCCAGACGGCCTCTGCCATCCGCTATCCACAGCGCCAAAACAACTAGTTTTCACTGATGTCTTTCATCATTACCTTGAAAACACACCTCCCGTCTGTCTGTCATCAATCATTACTGTGGAGTAACGGGGGTTGTGGCTGGCCAGCAGCGGCCCGAGAACCAACCAGAGAGAGGGTTTTATGAACTGTTGGTGGGTGGGGGTGTGTGTGTGTGTGACAGGCACTGGGTAAACCAGAGAGGGCTCAGAGAGAGAGGTGTGTGTGTGTGTGTGTGTGTGTGTGTGTGTGTGTGTGTGTGTGTGTGTGTGTGTGTGTGTGTGTGTGTGTGTGTGTGTGTGTGTGTGTGTGTGTGTGTGTGTGTGTGTGTGTGAGAGAGACAGGCGCTGGGTAAACCAGAGAGGGCTCAGAGAGGTGTGTGCGTGTGTGTTGGGAGAGAGAGAGAGAGAGAGAGAGAGAGAGAGAGAGAGAGAGAGAGAGAGAGAGAGAGAGAGAGAGAGAGAGAGAGAGAGTGTGAGACAGGTGCGGCTCCGTTCCAAACGGAACCCTATGTGCCCAGGTCAAAAGCAGTGCACTATATAGAGAATAGGGCTCAGGGCGCATGGCAGGGCGCATGGCAGGACGCATGGCAGGACGCATGGCAGGGCAGGACGCATGGCAGGGCAGGACGCATGGCAGGGCAGGACGCATGGCAGGGCAGGACGCATGGCAGGGGGGCCTCGTCTACCTGTGTAGGGGGCCTCGTCTACCTGTGTAGGGGGCCTCGTCTACCTGCGTAGGGGGGCCTCGACTGCCTGCGTAGGGGGGCCTCGACTGCCTGCGTAGCGGGGCCTCGACTGCCTGTGTAGCGGGGCCTCGACTGCCTGTGTAGGGGGGCCTCGACTGCCTGTGTAGGGGGGCCTCGACTGCCTGTGTAGGGGGGCCTCGTCTGCCTGTGTAGGGGGGCCTCGACTACCTGTGTAGGGGGGCCTCGTCTACCTTTGTCCGCCCAGCCACACTGAGCTGACATCACACCTCCAACAGAGCACGTGGCTGAAGAGGAGAAGTCTCTCCATCCTCCCCTCACTGCCTCTCATTTGGTCTGCATTACCCTGCCATCAATTCATCACCACAC
>NW_025747829.1:0-20000 GCF_021184085.1 Oncorhynchus gorbuscha | reverse complement strand
CCGTTATTATTTCCAAAAGAAATATATAATCAACTTGCAGAAAGTGTGTGGCCCAGAAATGAACCCTGACATCTTGCTCTGGATGGATGAATACGAATACTGCAATATCTGGAGGGTATTAGCCTCCTGTCCTGTCAGAGACACACACAGCTTCCTGTAATGTCAGCTTTACTTCCTGTTACAACTGAAGACCAGATAGAGAGAGAGAGAGCAAGAGGAAGAGAGCGAGAGGGGTAGCCACTCGGCCGTCACAAAGACAGAGTCAATCCTGTCATTACATCTTACCTGTTACTGCAGGACACACTATTGGCACACGGACACTGAGGAATTTCATGCTTCACGAGCTACACTTCTGTTCAAACTCCTTTTCTCTCTCTCGGTCACTCTCTCTCCCCCACACCTCTCTCTCTCGGTCACTCTCTCCCCCCCACACCTCTCTCTCTCGGTCACTCTCTCCCCCCCACACCTCTCTCTCTCGGTCACTCTCTCTCCCCCCACCTCTCTCTCTCGGTCACTCTCTCCCCCACACCTCTCTCTCTCGGTCACTCTCTCCCCCACACCTCTCTCTCTCGGTCACTCTCTTTCCCCCACACTTCTCATTCTCTCTATTTTCTCTCCCTCTCTCTCTCTCTCTCTCTCTCTCTCTCCCACTCTCTCAGTAGAATTAGGCCTTTCAGCCAAGCAGAAATGTCTGGACCAAAAACCTAATTACAAATGTAGCCCAAGGACAGGAAGAAATGCATGAGCTAAAATACTATAGCCTTGAGTTATATAGCAACAGACATACAGAGAGCCCCCCTGCCGGAGGTCCCACTAGCCTCCCAACAGACATACAGAGAGACCCCCCGTCCCACTAGCCTCCCAGTGGGTTCAAATCAACCTGGCTCCAGACGCCGCCCGCCGCCCATTCTTCCAGGAGGGAAAGACGAGGAGAAAAGGGAAGAGACGACTGGCGAGTTGGAAGGACTGTAGCGACACCGGCCGAGGACAGAGGACTGTAGCGACACCGGCCGAGGACTGTAGCGACACCGGCCGAGGACTGTAGCGACACAGGCCGAGGACTGTAGCGACACCGGCCGAGGACAGAGGACTGTAGCGACACCGGCCGAGGACAGAGGAGACAGGAGATGGAGTCAGTGGAGGGAGGACCGAGGACAGAGGAGATGGAGTCAGTGGAGGGAGGACCGAGGACAGAGGAGATGGAGTCAGTGGAGGGAGGACCGAGGACAGAGGAGATGGAGTCAGTGGAGGGAGGACAGAGGAGATGGAGTCAGTGGAGGGAGGACAGAGGAGATGGAGTCAGTGGAGGGAGGACCGAGGAGATGGAGTCAGTGGAGGGAGGACCGAGGAGATGGAGTCAGTGGAGGGAGGACCGAGGAGATGGAGTCAGTGGAGGGAGGACCGAGGAGATGGAGTCAGTGGAGGGAGGACCGAGGACAGAGGAGATGGAGTCAGTGGAGGGAGGACAGAGGACAGAGGAGAAGGAGTCAGTGGAGGGGGGACAGAGGACAGAGGAGAAGGAGTCAGTGGAGGGGGGACAGAGGACAGTGGAGGGGGGACAGAGGACAGAGGAGATGGAGTCAGTGGAGGGAGGACCGAGGACAGAGGAGACAGGAGATGGAGTCAGTGGAGGGAGGACAGAGGACAGAGGAGATGGAGTCAGTGGAGGGAGGACAGAGGACAGAGGAGATGGAGTCAGTGGAGGGAGGACAGAGGACAGAGGACAGAGGCTGAGGACAGAGGACAGAGGACAGAGGACAGAGGCATTTTGATAATGCGTCGTTTGTGTCTCACCTCACGGTAAACTGGCTACTCGCTCAGGCAGGTAATCTGAGGGGAAAATGTGTCTGTCCGTCCGTCTGGGCAAAGGCTCCCCCACCCACCCCTCTCTACCCCTGGTGACTGCAGAGATCGTGTCCAGTCGACTGTGTACTTTCTCTACCCAGACTCTCATTGCTTTTTAAAGTCCATTACAGCGAGACGGTGTGTGACGGTCCTTCAATATTTGGATCTGCACGAAAAGGCAAATGAATTAGGCATTACAGCTGTACAGTGATCCAAGCAGAAGACCCGGTCAGTTAACAGAGGGTTGATCAACTGAGGCACTAACCTAAAGTCATAGAGTTCAACAGAGTTCTCAGGGTTTCATCAACACAGGTTCATGTAAAGTCATAGAGTTCAACAGAGTTCTCATGGTTTCATCAACACAGGTTCATGTAAAGTCATAGAGTTCAACAGAGTTCTCAGGGTTTCATCAACACAGGTTCATGTAAAGTCATAGAGTTCAACAGAGTTCTCAGGGTTTCATCAACACAGGTTCATGTAAAGTCATAGAGTTCAACAGAGTTCTCAGGGTTTCATCAACACAGGTTCATGTAAAGTCATAGAGTTCAACAGAGTTCTCAGGGTTTCATCAATACAGGTTCATGTAAAGTCATAGAGTTCAACAGAGTTCTCATGGTTTCATCAACACAGGTTCATGTAAAGTCATATTAGACTCCTAACACTGGTTCCAAATAACAGAAGGGGAGGATCCTTCATTCACTGGCTGCAGGTTTAATACATGTCAACGTGATGGCCAACGCCCCGCCCCATAAACCCAAATTACAACGAAGGGATGTGGAGGGGAAGGCGTGAGGGGGACGACGACAGGGAACCCCCCTGGAAATGCTCCTGTCCAGTCCCCCCCCCCTTCCCCCCACTGGGAATGCCCCTGTCCAATTCCCCCGGGGTCCAACGACAGGGGACCCCCTGGAAATGCTCCTGTCCAGTCTCCCCCCGGGGTCCAACGACGGGGAACCCCCCTGGAAATGCTCTTGTCCAGTCTCTCTTCTCATCCGAACACAATATCAGTGTGTTCATACAGCCTAGAGCGGGTGCCCTGAAAAACCCTCCTGCAATTAATCAGACAGCCGGGCTGTGGGGTGGTCTGTCAGGGAGATGGATAGGACTCAGAGGAGGCATAGGTGTGTGTGTGTGTGTGTGTGTGTGTGTGTGTGTGTGTGTGTGTGTGTGTGTGTGTGTGTGTGTGTGTGTGTGTGTGTGTGTGTGTGTGTGTGTGTGTGTGTGTGTGTGTGTGTGTGTGTGTGTGTGTGTGTGTGTGTGTGTGTGTGTGTGTGTGTGTCACTGATCCCAGGTGTCCGAGGACAATAGACGACAGCACGGGGACAGGGCGGCCGGCCGTCTGTATATTAACAGCAGCAGGAGACACGCGGCTGATGAAAAGCACAGAGAGGATTTCATCTGAGTCCTCATATTGATCTCATCAGAATTGACTGTCTGTTTATTCTGTTTAAGTCAAACTGTAGCAGTATTGTTAACCTCTCAGAATAGAGAAGGGTCAAGGAGGCCGTGTTATAGCTGACTATAATACTGCAGAGTAGGTGGTGCTACAGAGTAGGTGGTGCTGCTGCAGAGTAGTTGGTGCTGCAGAGTAGGTGATGGTGCTGCAACAGAGTAGGTGGTGGTGCTGCAACAGAGTAGGTGCTGCTGCAACAGAGTAGGTGGTGCTGCTGCAACAGAGTAGGTGGTGCTGCTACTGCTGGTGCTACGAGTAGGTGGTGCTGCTACTGCTGGTGCTACGAGTAGGTGGTGCTGCTACTGCTGGTGCTACGAGTAGGTGGTGCTGCTACTGCTGGTGCTACGAGTAGGTGGTGCTGCTACTGCTGGTGCTACGAGTAGGTGGTGCTGCTACTGCTGGTGCAACGAGTAGGTGGTGCTGCTACTGCTGGTGCTACGAGTAGGTGGTGCTGCTACTGCTGGTGCTACGAGTAGGTGGTGCTGCTACTGCTGGTGCCACGAGTAGGTGGTGCTGCTACTGCTGGTGCTACGAGTAGGTGGTGCTGCTACTGCTGGTGCTACGAGTAGGTGGTGCTGCTACTGCTGGTGCTACGAGTAGGTGGTGCTGCTACTGCTGGTGCTACGAGTAGGTGGTGCTGCTACTGCTGGTGCTACGAGTAGGTGGTGCTGCTACTGCTGGTGCTACGAGTAGGTGGTGCTGCTACTGCTGGTGCTACGAGTAGGTGGTGCTGCTACTGCTGGTGCTACGAGTAGGTGGTGCTGCTCCGTCGTCTGACTGCTGGTGCTACGAGTAGGTGGTGCTGCTACTGCTGGTGCTACGAGTAGGTGGTGCTGCTACTGCTGGTGCTACGAGTAGGTGGTGCTGCTACTGCTGGTGCTACAGAGTAGGTGGTGCTGCTACTGCTGGTGCGAATTAACTCCCAACAAATATTTCAGGGAGCTGGTTTCTGAGTATCTTAATATAATGTGTATTAAATGCAGTAAATCGTGTATAATATGTGGCTTAAAATGCATATTAGAGTACATATTACACAGAATGTTACAGTACACAATGCTAAATATTATCCTTCACACAAAGGGAAAGGGTGAGGACCACTCAGCTTTACTTCTTACTAAGTTTAAACCAGAAGCCTCATTGTCCAAATCTAATTTTAATTTGTCACACACACGGTTAGCAGTGCAGCAATAACTGACAAGTAATCTAACAATTCCACAACAACTACCTAATACACACAAATCTAAATAAAGGAAAAATAATATAAACATGTAAATATATGGATGAACAATGACAGAAAATAAATACATTAAAAAATATATATATATTTTAAAATCCTGCAAAGTTTCCTAAGGACTAGAAGCGAGGCAGCCCTCTCTGTCGTCTCCATCTTGAAGCCACCGGGACTATGCCATAGAATGAGTAAATCATGTTGTTAAGCGAGGCAGCCCTCTCCGTCGTCTCCATCTTGAAGCCACCGGGGCTATGCCATAGAATGAGTAAATCATGTTGTTAAGCGAGGCAGCCCTCTCCGTCGTCTCCATCTTGAAGCCACCGGGGCTATGCCATAGAATGAGTAAATCATGTTGTTAAGCGAGGCAGCCCTCTCCGTCGTCTCCATCTTGAAGCCACCGGGGCTATGCCATAGAATGAGTAAATCATGTTGTTAAGCGAGGCAGCCCTCTCCGTCGTCTCCATCTTGAAGCCACCGGGGCTATGCCATAGAATGAGTAAAGCATGTTGTTATCAGTGTTTTCTAAATAACAGTATTTACCTGTGAAGCAGCTAGAGGCTGTTTCATATCTAATATCATTATGTTCCCAGAACCACGGTGGACGACCAATCAACCGCAGAGACACACACACACACACACACACACACACACACACACACACACACACACACACACACACACACACACACACACACACACACCCACACACACACACCAGACCGCAGAGCCTCTGCCAGTGTGCCCGTAAATACCTGCCATTTCTACCACAGCATCCGATCCAAGATGGCCGCCATCTAGTCGCCTCAAAATCACATGCCAACAGAACTGCCAAATAGACCCGTAATTACCTTCTATAGAAAACACGGGAGACAGACTCCTCCCGTCTCCTGAAGCTCTGATAATGACATGATCATAGGATTACAGGCCGGGTCGACATTAAAAGACTTCTGATATACAGTTTCCTTCCTGAACTAGTTGGGGCATATATCCTACTATTTCTGAGTGCTCCCACTCTTGAGGTTCTCCCTCAACATGCATCATAAACCATATATATATATATGAATATAAATATACAGCACGTCTTTGAAGTCTCTTCTGAGAGCCTCTGCATTATTGACGCTATAGATCATAGTTCATAACCCGCTGGAGACTTAGATATGTAATGTTTTCCATGAAGATAAAATGAAAACCAGACCTACTTATTAGTACGTTTCCTAACTTTTTACATCTCCCCACGCAGACTAAGTAGCTAGAGGGTGTCGCCATGGAGACTGGCATGAGGGGGAGAGTGATGGGAGAGCAACAGTGATACAACTATATCTGACACACCTCTACAGATAACTATATCTGATACACCTCTACAGATAACTATATCTGATACACCTCTACAGATAACTATATCTGATACACCTCTACAGATAACTATATCTGATAACTATATCTGATAACTATATCATCACACCTCTACAGATAAATTCCTCTACAGATAACTATATCTGATACACCTCTACAGATAACTATATCTGATACACCTCTACAGATAACTATATCTGATACACCTCTACAGATAACTATATCTGATACACCTCTACAGATAACTATATCTGATACACCTCTACAGATAACTATATCTGATACACCTCTACAGATAACTATATCTGATACACCTCTACAGATAACTATATCATCACACCTCTACAGATAACTATATCTGATACACCTCTACAGATAACTATATCTGATACACCTCTACAGATAACTATATCTGATACACCTCTACAGATAACTATATCTGATACACCTCTACAGATAACTATATCTGATACACCTCTACAGATAACTATATCTGATACACCACCTCTACAGATAACTATATCTGATACACCTCTACAGATAACTATATCTGATACACCTCTACAGATAACTATATCTGATACACCTCTACAGATAACTATATCTGATACACCTCTACAGATAACTATATCATCACACCTCTACAGATAACTATATCTGATACACCTCTACAGATAACTATATCTGATACACCTCTACAGATAACTATATCTGATACACCTCTACAGGTAACTATATCATCACACCTCTACAGGTAACTATATCTGATACACCTCTACAGATAACTATATCTGATACACCTCTACAGATAACTATATCTGATACACCTCTACAGATAACTATATCTGATACACCTCTACAGATAACTATATCATCACACCTCTACAGATAACTAGATCATCACACCTCTACAGATAACTATATCTGATACACCTCTACAGATAACTATATCTGATACACCTCTACAGATAACTATATCTGATACACCTCTACAGATAACTATATCTGATACACCTCTACAGATAACTATATCTGATACACCTCTACAGATAACTATATCTGATACACCTCTACAGGTAACTATATCTGATACACCTCTACAGATAACTATATCATCACACCTCTACAGATAACTATATCTGATACACCTCTACAGATAACTATATCTGATACACCTCTACAGATAACTATATCTGATACACCTCTACAGATAACTATATCTGATACACCTCTACAGATAACTATATCACCTCCAGACATTTCAGAGACCGGCTGATCTTTCCGTCCGTCCGTCCGGTCATCACCAGATTAGTAGAACAAGGAACATTCAGACCAGTGGGGACATTTCTCCAGTCCCCACAGGGAAAGGGCTATTTTACTCTCAGGGATTAGGTTTCAGGTTACAATAAGGGTTAGGTGTTATGTTTAGAGGTTAAGGTTAGGTTCAGAGGTTAACGTTAGGTGTTAAGTTTAGAGGTTTAGAGATAAAGGTTAGGTGTTAGGTTCAGAGGTTACGGTTAGGATCAGAGGTTACGGTTAGGTTCAGAGGTTACGGTTAGGTTCAGAGGTTACGGTTAGGTTCAGAGGTTATGGTTAGGTTCAGAGGTTACAGTTAGGTTCAGAGGTTACGGGTTCTAATACAGAAGAGGACCATCTACCCAGACTCGTTTTATAGGGGGTCTAATATAGAAGAGGCCCATCTACCCAGACTCATTTTATAGGGGGTCTAATATAGAAGAGGCCCATCTACCCAGACTCATTTTATAGGGGGTCTAATATAGAAGAGGCCGATCTACCCAGACTCATTTTATAGGGGGTCTAATATAGAAGAGGCCCATCTACCCAGACTCATTTTATAGGGGGTCTAATATAGAAGAGGCCCATCTACCCAGACTCGTTTTATAGGGGGTCTAATATAGAAGAGGCCCATCTACCCAGACTCATTTTATAGGGGGTCTAATATAGAAGAGGCCGATCTACCCAGGCTCATTTTATAGGGGGTCTAATATAGAAGAGGACCATCTACCCAGACTCGTTTTATAGGGGGTCTAATATAGAAGAGGACCATCTACCCAGACTCGTTTTATAGGGGGTCTAATACAGAAGAGGACCATCTACCCAGACTCGTTTTATAGGGGGTCTAATATAGAAGAGGCCCATCTACCCAGACTCATTTTATAGGGGGTCTAATACAGAAGAGGACCATCTACCCAGACTCATTTTATAGGGGGTCTAATATAGAAGAGGCCCATCTACCCAGACTCATTTTATAGGGGGTCTAATATAGAAGAGGACCATCTACCCAGACTCGTTTTATAGGGGGTCTAATATAGAAGAGGCCCATCTACCTACAGACTCATTTTATAGGGGTCTAATATAGAAGAGGCCCATCTACATACAGACTCATTTTATAGGGGTCTAATATAGAAGAGGCCCATCTACCCAGACTCATTTTATAGGGGGTCTAATACAGAAGAGGCCCATCTACCCAGACTCATTTTATAGGGGTCTAATATAGAAGAGGCCGATCTACCCAGACTCATTTTATAGGGGGTCTAAATATAGAAGAGGCCCATCTACCCAGACTCATTTTATAGGGGTCTAATATAGAAGAGGCCCATCTACCTACAGACTCATTTTATAGGGGTCTAATATAGAAGAGGTCCATCTACCTACAGACTCGTTTTATAGGGGTCTAATATAGAAGAGGCCGATCTACCCAGACTCATTTTATAGGGGTCTAATATAGAAGAGGCCCATCTACCCAGACTCATTTTATAGGGGTCTAATATAGAAGAGGCCCATCTACCTACAGACTCATTTTATAGGGGTCTAATATAGAAGAGGCCCATCTACCCAGACTCGTTTTATAGGGGTCTAATACAGAAGAGGCCCATCTACCTACAGACTCATTTTATAGGGGGTCTAATATAGAAGAGGCCCATCTACCCAGACTCATTTTATAGGGGTCTAATATAGAAGAGGTCCATCTACCTACAGACTCGTTTTATAGGGGGTCTAATATAGAAGAGGCCCATCTACCCAGACTCGTTTTATAGGGGGTCTAATACAGAAGAGGCCCATCTACCTACAGACTCATTTATAGAAGAGGCCATCTACCCAGACTCGTTTTATAGGGGGTCTAATATAGAAGAGGCCCATCTACATACAGACTCATTTTATAGGGGGTCTAATATAGAAGAGGCCCATCTACCCAGACTCATTTTGAAGGACTCTTTGCTCAGAATCTAAGGTACGCCAATGATTATCCCACACAGCTGTGATTCCATCAAAGCCCTTAATTCTACCCTCTACCTCATCCTACACCATGGCAGGTAGGATGTAGCCCAACTATGCAGAAAGCTCTGGGGCATGACAGTCAGTACCTCACCTTCCTATCCTTTCAGCTTAGCAGAGCTCCAAGCCACCAAATATATAAGCCTTAGAATTGCTCTTATTGCCTGTGAATATGCACCGGTAGCACTGTGCAGTGGATCTCTGAATATGCCGAATTAGGCACTGCATTATCTTAGATTCACAGCACGACCTCGGCAGAGTTCTATAAAGTTCTCCCTGAAGGATTCTACCACTTCCTCTTTCAAGACTGAGCTGGATTCAATGGTGTTATTATATTAACGTGGAAACTACCGGAAGATGAAGTCTTCACATTCTGTGGAAAAACGACACACGTTGACTACAGTGCAAGTGGAGCAGGACGAGTCACGAATGTTGTGAGACGACAACCACTAGTTTGGACCAGGAGTCTGAAGTGCACTATAAAGGGACTAGGGTGCCATAGAGTTCAAATATGACCCCCCCCCCCTCCCCAGTCCATTCTGCTTCCAGCCAGTCTCTCTCCCCTCAGCTAGACACACTATTAGAAGGTCCCTATCAAATCTGCGGTGCGGAGAAGGTGAACGGAATCACCGAATCACGGAATCCCGAGTGGCAGCAGCGGTCGTAGGCACTTCATCTCAGCGCTAGAGGCGTCACTACAGACATCCTGGTTCGATTCCAGGCTGTATCACAACCGGCCGTGATTAGGAGTCCCATAGGGCAGCGCACAATTGGCCCAACGGCGTCTGGGTTTGGCCGGTGTAGGCAGTCTCCCTCTACCACTCCCTTCTCTGTCGAAGGCCGCGATGAGGAAGCCATTCTCTTCTATCGGAGGCCGCGATGAGGACGCCATTCTCCTCCTCTATCTGAGGCCGCGATGACGCCATTCTCCTCCTCTATCGGAGGCCGCGATGAGGAAGCCATTCTCCTCTATCGGAGGCCGCGATGAGGAAGCCAATCTCCTCTATCAGAGGCCGCGATGAGGAAGCCATTCTCCTCTATCAGAGGCCGCGATGAGGAAGCCATTCTCCTCTATCTGAGGCCGCGATGACGCCATTCTCCTCCTCTATCAGAGGCCGCGATGAGGAAGCCATTCTCCTCTATCGGAGGCCGCGATGAGGAAGCCAATCTCCTCTATCAGAGGCCGCGATGAGGAAGCCATTCTCCTCTATCGGAGGCCGCGATGAGGACGCCATTCTCCTCTATCTGAGGCCGCGATGAGGAACCCATTCTCCTCTGGGGCCGCGATGAGGAAGCCATTCTCCTCTATCGGAGGCCGCGATGAGGAAGCCATTCTCCTCTATCGGAGGCCACAAGGAATTCATAGTCCCACCCCTCTCTCCCTCCAATTACATCAACCTCACCGTCGTCATCTGGTCTTAGTGAAGTCCGTAATGTGCTGAATGTTAAAATAGAGTATTTCTCTGATTGAAAGCAGACAAAAGACACATCATGTCAAAGGGTTCATTCCCTGCAGTTCACACATAAACACAGCTAAACACAGGCTACATCTTTTAGCGTTCAGACATTTTCCAAGATACCAGAGCACCATAATAAACAGCCCATTAAATCTAGTTCTCGATTAACCTATTTGTATTGTGGTATATGTTCTATGTAATGGAGTCTTCCTAACACGTGTGTGTGTGTGTGTGTGTGTGTGTGTGTGTGTGTGTGTGTGTGTGTGTGTGTGTGTGTGTGTGTGTGTGTGTGTGTGTGTGTGTGTGTGTGTGTGTGTGTGTGTGTGTGTGTGTGTGTGTGTGTGTGTGTGTGTGTGTGTGTGTGTGTGTGTACCTCAGTCAGGATTATAAACAAAGACATCGGCCATGGAGCCAACTGTCAACCCACTGTCACAACCCCAAACACACACAAGCACACACAAGCTCACACACACCCACCACACACACACCCACCCACACACACACACACACACACACACACACACAGCAAAATAAATTTCCATGCGATTTCAAAGCCATTCCAAATGGGATTATGTTGGCTGTTTGCTGAAGAGATGACAGTATATATTTATTATGAGGGAGGAGTGAGATGGTCCCCGGTCAGTCTGCTCCCTTGGCCTCGATCATTTCAATTGAACCGTCAGAGTAATGTGCTCAAAGGGGACGTCAGTAACTGGAGTTTAGTATTTATGGACGTCGGCCAAGATGAAAGAGGTTAACAGCAGACAACCTGTCTGCCAGCCCACTGTTTACCATTTCTGTTATAGATCCCCCGTCTGGTTCTGATCCATCCCCCAGACTGGTTCTGATCCATCCCCCAGACTGGTTCTCCCCCAGACTGGTTCTGATCCATCCCCCCAGACTGGTTCTGATCCATCCCCCCAGACTGGTTCTGATCCATCCCCCAGACTGGTTCTGATCCATCCCCCCAGACTGGTTCTGATCCATCCCCCCAGACTGGTTCTGATCCATCCCCCAGACTGGTTCTGATCCATCCCCCCAGACTGGTTCTGATCCATCCCCCAGACTCCCATCCCCCCAGACTGGTTCTGATCCATCCCCCAGACTGGTTCTGATCCATCCCCCCAGACTGGTTCTGATCCATCCCCCCAGACTGGTTCTGATCCATCCCCCAGACTGGTTCTGATCCATCCCCCCAGACTGGTTCTGATCCATCCCCCCAGACTGGTTCTGATCCATCCCCCCCAGACTGGTTCTGATCCATCCCCCAGACTGGTTCCCCGCCCCCGACTGAACCTCTATTTGACAGTTAATGTGAGCTGTTTGGTGAAGTGACATGGTCAGGTGACCTGAAGTTGACTCTCATTGGTCAAACACACTGGGCACGGGGCTGATTTATTCAAATAGGAGTGTGGGGGGGACCCACCTCCCCATCCTTCCTCGCTCTACGGTATCCGTGGCAACACAGGGGGACAGGCAGGTGATCTGAATGACTTGGGTGAGATAGATTTGTTTCCGTGGTGAAGTGAAATGTATAGTTTAGCGTTCAGGTGATAATCTAGCCGGCAGGTGATCAACGGGCTCATCTTTCATGTTGGGACGGAACCAACACACCTGCCTGCACAGCTTGTCCCATATCTGCTCATGTATTAAACACTAGCCCTGCTAGCCCTGCTGGCGTGCACGCGCACACACACACACACACACACACACACACACACACACACACACACACACACACACACACACACACACACACGAGGGGATTTTTGCCACATAAAATCACAACAACGGTGCTCCTTTCTCTTCTGAAGACAGCGGGGAAATTAGCAGGTTGGCTGAAATGGAAAACTGTCAAATCTAAAATGGTTGATTTTTCCTTCAACCAGAGTTCACCTTGAGAGGTAACACTACGACACACACAGACAGACAGTAGCACTATGACACACAGACAGACCAGACAGTAACACTACGACACACAGACAGACCAGACAGTGACACTACGACACACAGACAGACCAGACAGTGACACTACGACACACAGACAGACCAGACAGTGACACTACGACACACAGACAGACCAGACAGTGACACTACGACACACAGACAGACCAGACAGTGACACTACGACACACAGACAGTAGCACTACGACACACAGACAGTAGCACTACGACACACAGACAGTAGCACTACGACACACAGACAGTAGCACTACGACACACAGACAGTAGCACTACGACACACAGACAGTAGCACTACGACACAGACAGACCAGACAGTAACACTACGACACACAGACAGACCAGACAGTAGCACTACGACACACAGACAGACCAGACAGTAGCACTACGACACACAGACAGACCAGACAGTAGCACTACGACACACAGACAGTAGCACTACGACACACAGACAGACCAGACAGTAACACTACGACACACAGACAGACCAGACAGTAACACTACGACACACAGACAGTAGCACTACGACACACAGACAGTAGCACTACGACACAGACAGACCAGACAGTAACACTACGACACACAGACAGACCAGACAGTAACACTACGACACACAGACAGACCAGACAGTAGCACTACGACACACAGACAGACCAGACAGTAACACTACGACACACAGACAGACCAGACAGTAACACTACGACACACAGACAGACCAGACAGTAACACTACGACACACAGTAACACTACGACACACTGAGAGACAGTAACACTACGACACACAGACAGACAGTAACACTACGACACACAGTAACACTACGACACACTGAGAGACAGTAACACTACGACACACAGACAGACAGTAACACTACGACACACAGTAACACTACGACACACAGACAGACAGTAACACTACGACACACAGACAGACAGTAGCACTACGACACACAG
The DNA here is from genome assembly GCF_021184085.1 of Oncorhynchus gorbuscha. Taxonomy (NCBI): domain Eukaryota; kingdom Metazoa; phylum Chordata; class Actinopteri; order Salmoniformes; family Salmonidae; genus Oncorhynchus; species Oncorhynchus gorbuscha. The sequence goes on along the minus strand of NW_025747829.1, from coordinate 6,451 downwards.
ACAGACAGTGACACTACAACACACAGACAGACAGACAGTAACACTACGACACACACAGACAGACAGTAACACACAGACAGACAGTGACACTACGACACACAGACAGACCAGACAGTAACACTACGACACACAGACAGACAGTAACACACAGACAGACAGTAACACTACGACACACAGACAGACAGTAACACTACGACACACAGACACACAGTGACACTGCGACACACAGACAGACAGTGACACTACGACACACAGACAGACAGTAACACTACGACACACAGACAGACAGTAACACTACGACACACAGACAGACAGTAACACTACGACACACAGACAGACAGTAACACTACGACACACAGACAGACAGTAACACTACGACACACAGACAGACAGTAACACTACGACACACAGACAGACAGTAACACTACGACACACAGACAGACAGTGTATCAGTATCTATTGGGCCAGCCAGGAGGTAAGTATTAGTATCTATTGGGCCAGCCAGGAGGTGAGTCTCAGTATCTATTGGGCCAGCCAGGAGGTAAGTCTCAGTATCTATTGGGCCAGCCAGGAGGTAAGTCTCAGTATCTATTGGGCCAGCCAGGAGGTAAGTCTCAGTATCTATTGGGCCAGCCAGGAGGTAAGTCTCAGTATCTATTGGGCCAGCCAGGAGGTAAAACTCAGTATCTATTGGGCCAGCCAGGAGGTAAAACTCAGTATCTATTGGGCCAGCCAGGAGGTAAAACTCAGTATATATTGGGCCAGCCAGGAGGTTAGTATCAGTATCTATTGGGCCAGCCAGGAAGTAAGTATCAGTATCTATTGGGCCAGCCAGGAGGTAAGTCTCAGTATCTATTGGGCAAGCCAGGAGGTAAGTCTCAGTATCTATTGGGCCAGCCAGGAGGTAAGTCTCAGTATCTATTGGGCCAGCCAGGAGGTAAGTACCAGTATGTATTGGGCCAGCCAGGAGGTTAGTCTCAGTATCTATTGGGCCAGCCAGGAGGTTAGTCTCAGTATCTATTGGGCCAGCCAGGAGGTTAGTACTAGTATGTATTGGGCCAGCCAGGAGGTTAGTATCAGTATGTATTGGGCCAGCCAGGAGGTTAGTACCAGTATCTATTGGGCCAGCCAGGAGATTAGTACCAGTATCTATTGGGCCAGCCAGGGGGTTAGTACCAGTATCTATTGGGCCAGCCAGGAGATAAGTCTCAATATCTATTGGGCCAGCCAGGAGGTTAGTACCAGTATATATTGGGCCAGCCAGGAGGTTAGTACCAGTATATATTGGGCCAGCCAGGGGGTTAGTACCAGTATCTATTGGGCCAGCCAGGAGGTAAGTACCAGTATCTATTGGGCCAGCCAGGAGGTTAGTATTAGTATCTATTGGGCCAGCCAGGAGGTTAGTATTAGTATCTATTGGGCCAGCTAGGAGGTAAGTCTCAGAATCTATTGGGCCAGCCAGGAGGTAAGACTCAGTATCTATTGGGCCAGCCAGGAGGTTAGTACCAGTATCTATTGGGCCAGCCAGGAGGTAAGTACCAGTATGTATTGGGCCAGCCAGGAGGTTAGTCTCAGTATCTATTGGGCCAGCCAGGAGGTTAGTACCAGTATCTATTGGGCCAGCCAGGAGGTAAGTACCAGTATCTATTGGGCCAGCCAGGAGGTTAGTACCAGTATCTATTGGGCCAGCCAGGAGGTTAGTACCAGTATCTATTGGGCCAGCCAGGAGGTAAGTATTAGTATCTATTGGGCCAGCCAGGAGGTTAGTACCAGTATCTATTGGGCCAGCCAGGAGGTAAGTATTAGTATCTATTGGGCCAGCCAGGAGGTAAGTCTCAGTATCTATTGGGCCAGCCAGGAGGTAAAACTCAGTATCTATTGGGCCAGCCAGGAGGTTAGTACCAGTATCTATTGGGCCAGCCAGGAGGTAAGTACCAGTATGTATTGGGCCAGCCAGGAGGTTAGTCTCAGTATCTATTGGGCCAGCCAGGAGGTTAGTACCAGTATCTATTGGGCCAGCCAGGAGGTAAGTACCAGTATCTATTGGGCCAGCCAGGAGGTTAATACCAGTATCTATTGGGCCAGCCAGGAGGTTAGTACCAGTATCTATTGGGCCAGCCAGGAGGTAAGTATTAGTATCTATTGGGCCAGCCAGGAGGTTAGTACCAGTATCTATTGGGCCAGCCAGGAGGTAAGTATTAGTATCTATTGGGCCAGCCAGGAGGTAGGTCTCAGTATCTATTGGGCCAGCCAGGAGGTAAGTATTAGTACCTATTGGGCCAGCCAGGAGGTAGGTCTCAGTACCTATTGGGCCAGCCAGGAGGTTAGTACCAGTATCTATTGGGCCAGCCAGGAGGTAAGTATTAGTATATATTGGGCCAGCCAGGAGGTAAGTATTAGTATCTATTGGGCCAGCCAGGAGGTAGGTCTCAGTACCTATTGGGCCAGCCAGGAGGTAGGTCTCAGTATCTATTGGGCCAGCCAGGAGGTAGGTCTCAGTATCTATTGGGCCAGCCAGGAGGTAGGTCTCAGTATCTATTGGGCCAGCCAGGAGGTAGGTCTCAGTACCTATTGGGCCAGCCAGGAGGTAGGTCTCAGTACCTATTGGGCCAGCCAGGAGGTAGGTCTCAGTACCTATTGGGCCAGCCAGGAGGTAGGTCTCAGTACCTATTGGGCCAGCCAGGAGGTAGGTCTCAGTACCTATTGGGCCAGCCAGGAGGTAGGTCTCAGTACCTATTGGGCCAGCCAGGAGGTAGGTCTCAGTACCTATTGGGCCAGCCAGGAGGTAGGTCTCAGTACCTATTGGGCCAGCCAGGAGGTAGGTCTCAGTACCTATTGGGCCAGCCAGGAGGTAGGTCTCAGTATCTATTGGGCCAGCCAGGAGGTAGGTCTCAGTATCTATTGGGCCAGCCAGGAGGTAGGTCTCAGTACCTATTGGGCCAGCCAGGAGGTCGGTCTCAGTACCTATTGGGCCAGCCAGGAGGTCGGTCTCAGTACCTATTGGGCCAGCCAGGAGGTCGGTCTCAGTACCTATTGGGCCAGCCAGGAGGTAGGTCTCAGTACCTATTGGGCCAGCCAGGAGGTAGGTCTCAGTATCTATTGGGCCAGCCAGGAGGTAAGTCTCAGTATCTATTGGGCCAGCCAGGAGGTAGGTCTCAGTACCTATTGGGCCAGCCAGGAGGTAGGTCTCAGTACCTATTGGGCCAGCCAGGAGGTAGGTCTCAGTACCTATTGGGCCAGCCAGGAGGTCGGTCTCAGTACCTATTGGGCCAGCCAGGAGGTAGGTCTCAGTACCTATTGGGCCGGCCAGGAGGTAGGTCTCAGTACCTATTGGGCCAGCCAGGAGGTAGGTCTCAGTACCTATTGGGCCAGCCAGGAGGTAGGTCTCAGTACCTATTGGGCCAGCCAGGAGGTAGGTCTCAGTACCTATTGGGCCAGCCAGGAGGTAGGTCTCAGTACCTATTGGGCCAGCCAGGAGGTAGGTCTCAGTACCTATTGGGCCAGCCAGGAGGTAGGTCTCAGTACCTATTGGGCCAGCCAGGAGGTAGGTCTCAGTACCTATTGGGCCAGCCAGGAGGTAGGTCTCAGTACCTATTGGGCCAGCCAGGAGGTAGGTCTCAGTACCTATTGGGCCAGCCAGGAGGTAGGTCTCAGTACCTATTGGGCCAGCCAGGAGGTAGGTCTCAGTACCTATTGGGCCAGCCAGGAGGTAGGTCTCAGTACCTATTGGGCCAGCCAGGAGGTAGGTCTCAGTACCTATTGGGCCAGCCAGGAGGTAGGTCTCAGTACCTATTGGGCCAGCCAGGAGGTAGGTCTCAGTACCTATTGGGCCAGCCAGGAGGTAGGTCTCAGTACCTATTGGGCCAGCCAGGAGGTAGGTCTCAGTACCTATTGGGCCAGCCAGGAGGTAGGTCTCAGTACCTATTGGGCCAGCCAGGAGGTAGGTCTCAGTACCTATTGGGCCAGCCAGGAGGTAGGTCTCAGTACCTATTGGGCCAGCCAGGAGGTAGGTCTCAGTATCTATTGGGCCAGCCAGGAGGTAGGTCTCAGTACCTATTGGGCCAGCCAGGAGGTAGGTCTCAGTACCTATTGGGCCAGCCAGGAGGTAGGTCTCAGTACCTATTGGGCCAGCCAGGAGGTAGGTCTCAGTACCTATTGGGCCAGCCAGGAGGTAGGTCTCAGTACCTATTGGGCCAGCCAGGAGGTAGGTCTCAGTACCTATTGGGCCAGCCAGGAGGTAGGTCTCAGTATCTATTGGGCCAGCCAGGAGGTAGGTCTCAGTACCTATTGGGCCAGCCAGGAGGTAGGTCTCAGTATCTATTGGGCCAGCCAGGAGGTAAGTATTAGTATCTATTGGAGTCAAACCTTGCCCTTGGATATCACACAACAGACACCTCTGCACAGCCAAAGCAGCCAGTCTGCGGCTCCGAATGATTAAGGTAAATATTTGCATCTCGTTTCCATTCTAAACTCTCTACTGGGCAGAGAGTACACACACACACACACACACACACACACACACACACACACACACACACACACACACACACACACACACACACACAGTTTGTTCTCTGGGCTGTTGATAGAAGTCGTTTGGTGTTTCATCAGCCGCCCGCCTGATTGTGGTTTGAGAATAAACACCTAGTGAACGTCCTGAATAGCACCCTATCCCCTATGTAGTGCACTACTTTTGACCAGGGCCCTTAGGGCTCCCATAGGGCTCTGGTCAAAAGTAGTGCACTACATAGGGAATAGGGTTCTATTTGGAATGTAGACACATTACCTCCCTTGGCGAGCACAGAGCTTCCTCTAGGCCTGCGGAGTTTAGAGTTAAATTGGCACACCCAGAGGACGGAGGGGAAACCTTCCACAGGTCAAGGTTCGCCCAAACCCAGGTAAAGTTACAGCTCTAAGCAGGCTGCCGTCAGTCAGCTGCCACCTGGTAGAGAGAGAGAGAGCCTAACCTGGGAGGGACAAGAACACCTCACCTGGCCCCAGAGACCTGAACAGGCTGGCTGCCTTGTCGGCTGCCACCTGGGAGAGAGACACCCCCACCCAGTCCACCCACCTGGCCCCAGAGACCTGAACAGGCTGGCTGCCTTGTCGGCTGCCACCTGGGAGAGAGACACCCCCACCCAGTCCACCCACCTGGCCCCAGAGACCTGAACAGAATGGCTGCCTTGTCGGCTGCCACCTGGGAGAGAGACACCCCCACCCAGTCCACCCACCTGGCCCCAGAGACCTGAACAGGCTGGCTGCCTTGTCGGCTGCCACCTGGGAGAGAGACACCCACCCAGTCCACCTACCTTGCCCCAGAGACCTGAACAGGCTGGCTGCCTTGTCGGCTGCTACCTGGGAGAGAGACACCCACCCAGTCCACCTACCTTGCCCCAGAGACCTGAACAGGCTGGCTGCCTTGTCGGCTGCTACCTGGGAGAGAGACACCCACCCAGTCCACCCACCTGGCCCCAGACTGACAGCTGGCTGGCTAGCGGGGTCTGTAGGCCTGACGGCTGGCTGGCTAGCGGGTCCTGTAGGCCTGACGGCTGGCTAGCTAGCAAGGCCTGTAGGCCTGACGGCTGGCTGGCTAGCGGGGCCTGTAGGCCTGACGACTGGCTGGCTAGCGGGGCCTGTAGGCCTGACGACTGGCTGGCTAGCGGGGCCTGACGACTGGCTGGCTAGGGGGCCTGACGACTGGCTGGCTAGCGGGGCCTGACGACTGGCTGGCTAGCGGGGCCTGACGACTGGCTGGCTAGCGGGGCCTGACGACTGGCTGGCTAGCGGGGCCTGTAGGCCTGACGACTGGCTGGCTAGCGGGGCCTGTAGGCCTGACGACTGGCTGGCTAGCGGGGCCTGTAGGCCTGACGACTGGCTGGCTAGCGGGGCCTGTAGGCCTGACGACTGGCTGGCTAGCGGGGCCTGTAGGCCTGACGACTGGCTGGCTAGCGGGGCCTGTAGGCCTGACGACTGGCTGGCTAGCGGGGCATGTAGGCCTGACGGCTGGCTGGCTAGCGGGGCCTGTAGGCCTGACGACTGGCTGGCTAGCAGGGCCTGTAGGCCTGACGACTGGCTGGCTAGCAGGGCCTGTAGGCCTGACGACTGGCTGGCTAGCGGGGCCTGTAGGCTGGCTGGCTAGCGGGGCCTGTAGGCCTGACAGCTTGGCCCTGGATCTAAGGTAGGGTGACTGGCACTGTTACAGAGACTGGTACAATGGTAAACATCACTAAACCAGGAAGGATGGTTTTAGATGCATCCTGCCCAAAAGACCAAAGCACTGTTAGAGAGATACACCCATTAATGTTTAGTCTTCCAGGCTAAGCCATTATTGCCATCAGCATGGGGGAACTATGGGCCATTCTGGCTTGGACAAACTATGCCTTCTTACTTATGGGGAACTATGGGCCATTCTGGCTTGGACAAGCCAAGCCTTCTTTATTGGGAACTTATT
>NW_025747828.1:0-45464 GCF_021184085.1 Oncorhynchus gorbuscha | reverse complement strand
AAGGGGCGGATCCTTAATATAATACAATTTACTGTAGGGTCTTGTTAATATAATATAATTTACTGTAGGGTCTTGTTAATATAATATAATTTACTGTAGGGTCTTGTTAATATAATATAATTTACTGTAGGGACTGTTTAATATAATTTCATTTCATTTACTGTAGGGACTGGTTAATATAATTTCATTTCATTTACTGTAGGGACTGGTTAATATAATTTAATTTACTGTAGGGGCTTGTTAATATAATATAATTTACTATTGTGGCTTGTTAATATAATATAATTTACTATTGTGGCTTGTTAATATAATTCCATTTACTGTAGGGGCCTGTTAATATAATATAATATAATTTACTTTGGGGATTTGTAAATATAATATAATATAATTTACTGTGGGAGCTTGTTAACATAATGTAATTTAATTACTGTAGGGACTTGTTAATATAATATAATATAATTTACTTTGGGGATTTGTAAATATAATATAATATAATTTACTGTGGGAGCTTGTTAACATAATGTAATTTAATTACTGTAGGGACTTGTTAATATAATATAATTTACTGTAGGGGCTTGTTAATGTAATATAATATATTTTACAGTAAGGGCTTGTTAATATAATATAATTACATTTACTGTAGTGACTGTTTAGTATAATATTATTTTATTTACTGTAGGTGCTAGTTAATATAATATAATTTATTTTACTGTAGGGGCCTTTTAATATAATATAATGTGATTAACTGTAGGGACTGGTTCATATAATTTCCGAGGACATAGACGTAGCTGATAATGGCAGAAAGTTTAAATGATTGTTAATCTATCTGCACCGTCCAAATTACAGTAGCAATTACAGTGAAAGTACACCATGCTATTGTTTGAGGATAGTGCACAATTTTGAACATGAAAAGTGATTTATAAACAAATTAGGCATGTTTGGGCAGTCTTGATACAAAGTTTGAACAGAAAAGCAATGGTTCGTTGGATCAGACTCAAACTTTGCACAAACACTGCCGCCATCTAATGGCCAAAATCTAAATTGCACCTGGGCTGGAATAATACATTATGGCCTTTCTCATGCATTTCAAAGATGGTACAAAAATATACCAAAGATCGTTTTTAAATATTCTTTGTATTACCTTTTACCAGATGTATTGTATTACATTCTTCTACATCCCTTTCACAATTCCACAAACGTTTCCTTTCAAATAGTACTAAGAATATGCATATCCTTGCTTTTTTTTAAAGGGGCGGATCCTTAATATAATACAATTTACTGTAGGGTCTTGTTAATATAATATAATTTACTGTAGGGTCTTGTTAATATAATATAATTTACTGTAGGGTCTTGTTAATATAATATAATTTACTGTAGGGGATGGTTAATATAATACAATTTACTGTAGGGGCTTGGTAATATAATATAATTTACTTTAGGGGATGGTTAATATAATATAATTTACTGTAGGGTCTTGTTAATATAATATAATTTACTATAGGGGCTTGGTAATATAATATAATTTACTGTAGGGGATGGTTAATATAATACAATTTACTGTAGGGGCTTGGTAATATTGTAATGACCCGACTAGATCATAAAGGAACAATTGTCCAGACAGAGGCTTGAGTTTACGAATCGACGGTTTATTACACCAACTTTACACAGGCTACTGTTTAGGCCGTAGCACACGCCAAATAGATGACACAAGCCAATCGTAACCTTCTCTTGTGAAGCCCAGACGTAAGAGAGAGAACAAAAGCTGAACCTGGTCTTAACTTCCAATGCTCCACCCCCTGCCCAACCCCCTCCACGCCACTCCGCCAACCACCAGGATGCCCGGCATCAGAACATTCCAGGCATTCCCGTGATTGGCAGATAGCAGGTTGATTGACAGGTCGGACCCCGCGAACACCGGGTACTGGTCAGTACAACACAACCACCTCCTAGCCTAACACATAACACACAGCTGTCTGTGCGGGTCGCTACACAGCCCCCCACCACAAAGTCCCTCGTCCCCGAGGGAACAAACAAAGTCTCTGAAGCGACCCGGAGGTCTCCTTTGCCTGCGTGGTCGTGATGGTCGCAGAGTGCCCCTCTGGGACCCAGGGGATGAAGGCAGGGATATGGGTGACAAGGAAGCGGGAACGGGTAATACAGTCCGTGGCTCTGGGGAACCACGCGGTGACACAGGGGGGGAGACAGGGGGAGTGGGCTGTCTGGAGCCTTGTCTGCGGCACCTGAGGGTGGGTGCCTGGAGAATGTCATTGCCAGAGAGGGGAATTGTGGGGGTTCCTGGGGTTTGGGGAGAAGAGGCCCCTCTGTATGGGGCTAACCTGTCCCGGTGCAGTGCCACCTTTCTCCCCCTGGGAGGAAGCTGCACCCGGTACACAACCTCCCTACCCTCTCCAGGACACTGCAGGGTCCCACCCAGTGACTGTCCAACTTGGGGCATCTGCCTTTTTTCCTTAGGGGGCTGTAGACCCAGACCAGCTCCCCAGCCACAAAGTGCCTTCCCCGGGTGTGCACGTCATAGTTCCTTTTCTGCCTCACACCTGCATTCACCAGCTGCTCTCTGGCGAAGGTGTGGGCTGTCTCCAGGCGGTCCTGGAGTCTCCGGGCATACTCCGGCCCCGGAGGAACATGAGGGCTATCCAGGGGCCGACCAAACGCCATCTCCGCAGGGGTGCGGATCTCTCCCCCAGCATGAGGAGGGCAGGCGTGCAGGAAGTGGAGTCTTGGACAGCGGAGCGGCATGCCATGAGGACCATAGGCAGGTGCTTGTCCCAGTCATGCTGGTGTTTGGAAGAGACGATGGCCAGCTGCTGTCCAAGCGTTTTGTTGAAGCGCTCCACAAGGCCATCACTTTGAGGATGGAGAGGAGTAGTGCGGGTCTTGTGCATACCCAGCCTCTCACACATGGTGGCGAACACACGGGACTCAAAGTTTCTGCCTTGGTCGCTGTGGATGGACTCTGCAGCTCCAAACCTGCTGAACATCCCCGCTGTCAGGGCGTCGACGATGGTCTCTGCCTCCTGGTCAGGCAGAGCATAGGCCTCGGGCCATTTTGTGAAATAGTCCATGGCCGTGAGCACCCAGCGGTTTCCACTGTCTGTGGTGGGGAACGGCCCAACTACATCCACTCCCACCCTCTCCATGGGAGCCCCCACTGGGAACTGTTGGAGCTGAGCATGAGAGCGGCCTGGGGCCCTTTCTCGCTGTGCAGTTGTCACAGCGGCGACAAAGTCCTCCACATCCCTCTTGTGCTGCCCCCAGTAGAAGCCCTGACGGAGACGGCGCAGTGTTTTTGTGACCCCAAAGTGTCCAGTCCCCACCCCCCCATGAGTACTCTGGAGCACAGCCTCCCGCAATGCTTTTGGGACCACCACCTGCCACCTCTCCTCTCCCGTAGCTGACTCCTTCCATGCCCGCTGTAGCACGCCATCAGCCAGCCGCAGTCTCTCAAACTTCGACCACAACCCTTTGGTCGCGAGTGAGAGCGCTGTCACCTCTTCCCATGGTGGCCTCACCTGCGCCTCTACCCACTGTAGCACTGGCTGTAGGTCTGTGTCCCGTCCCTGCTGCTGCCGCCATTCAGCCACGTCGACAGTCTGCAGCTCACAGCAGACAGGCCCGCCGCCCGACACACTGTGGCACAGACACCCTCCTCTGCCCGCAGCTCTCTCTCCCGTCCCTCTCTCCGTTCACAGTGGCGGCAGCCGTCTGCAGTACAGGGCCGACGGGACATGGCGTCGGCGTTGGAGTGGCGTGCCCCTGCCCTGTGCACCACCGTGAAGTCATACGGCTGAAGCTCCTCCAACCAGCGTGCCACCTGCCCCTCTGGCTCTCTGAAAGACATGAGCCACTGGAGAGCAGAGTGGTCAGTCCTTACAGTAAAGGGCAGACCACCCAGGTAGTACTTGAAGTGTTTGACGGAAGCCACAACAGCCAAGAGCTCCCGCCGGGTGACACAGTAGCGGCGCTCATGTTTGTCAAATGTTTTGCTGAAGTACGCCACCACTCTCTCCCCCTCTGGCCCCACCTGGGCCAGCACCCCACCCATGCCCACATTGCTCGCGTCTGTGTCCAGGATAAAGGGCAAGGTGAGGTCAGGGGGGGCGAGCACGGGGGCCTCGATCAGTGCACGTTTGAGGGTGTTGAACGCCTCCTCACACTCCACTGTCCAAGTGAAAGCCTTGTCCTTCGGTAGCAGGCGGTTCAGTGGAGCAGCAACACTTGAGAAGCCCCGTACAAACCTCCTGTAGTACGAGGCCAGGCCCAGGAAGCTCTTCAGCTGACGCTGGTCGGTGGGGGTGGGCCAGTCTCTGACAGCCCCTACCTTGTCCTCCATGGTGCTGATCCCCTCCTTCCCCACTCGGTGGCCCAAGAAGGACACCTCTCCTCATGAAGTGGCACTTCTCGGGGTGGAGCTTCAGACCTGCGGCAGCCACCCTCTCCAGCACACGCCGTAGCGCCCCCAGGGCTGACTGGAAGGAGCTGCCATGGGCCAGGATGTCATCGAGGTATACCAGACACTGCTGTCGGGGGATGCCATCCAGCACCCTGTCCATCAAATGCTCAAAAGTAGCTGGAGCGTTGCACAGGCCAAAGCACAGGACCTTGAACTGCCAGTGTCCTCTGTTAGTGGAGAACGCAGTTTTGGCTCTGGCCTCTGGGGAGAGGGGCACCTGCCAGTAGCCACTGCGGAGGTCTAGTGAGGAGAACCAGGAGGACCCCTAACCAGGTCCAGCGACTCATCGATACGTGGTATGGGGTATGAGTCCTTCCTGGTTACCTCATTCAGCCGCCTGTAGTCCGCACAGAACCTCAGCTTGCCCCCCTTCTTCAGAACCATGACGACTGGCGCCGCCCAGGGGCTGTCTGAGGGCTCAATGAAGTCTGCCCGCTGCATCTCCAACACAGCCTTGTCTGCCGCCTCCTGGCGTGCCAGCGGGATACGGCGGGGACGCATCTTGATGGGTCGAGCATCACCTGTGTCGATCTCATGCTGCACCAGATGAGTCTGACCCACCTCTTCCTCACTCAACACAAAGCTGTCTCTGAATTCAAACAGCAACTGCCACAACCGTTCCTGCTGCTCAGGGTCAAGACCAACACAGTTCCTCCCCATATCTCCCTCACTGCAGACAGTGTCCTCTCCTCTCCCATCTGGGGTAGCTGGGCTGGGGGGTGCGACCCGGGCTCACAGAGGGCTGTGTCATGGAGGTAGTTGGGGGAATGTAACACACCGCCGTAGGTGACAGGGGGACTGGGGAAAAGTCACACACAGCTGTGGGGGAGGGGGCGCAGCCATGAGTCTCTGCTGCTTTAACTGTTGGAGTAAAGGGTTTGTTGGGTTGAGTGAATGTGACATTAGGGGGGCCATGGTGACTTCCGTCCCTCCCTGGAAGCTCAGTGTGCCCCTATTTAGGTCTAACTGGCAGCCTGTGCTCCTAAGAAAGTCCAACCCCAGGATACAAGGGTCCTGCACAGCCGCCACCCACACAGGATGACGCACAGTCCTGCCCCTACTGTCAGAGTCATTATTCCCTTCCCTTTCATGGGTGCCAGCTCACCTGTGACTGTGCGGAGCTGCACAGTTGTAGGCTCACACTGAGTCCAACCTGGCACAATATCTGGCCTCACCAGGGTTACTGTGGACCCAGTGTCCACCAGGGCGGAGCAGGGCACCCCCTCCACAGTGACAGGGACATGACAAAAGTCCCCAACACAGGTCCGGCCCACCACAACAACAGGCTCCATCCGCTTGCCCTCGTCTGCTTCTGGGGGAAGTGGAGCCTTGCTTCCCCGTCTGTGCCGGTGGGCTCCTCCTGAAGATGATGGTGGTTGGGATAGAAAGCCAGGGGTCCGCACTACCCGGTCTATGCGGACCCCGAGCCGTTTCCCTGAGCTCTGGGGGACATGGGGCAAACTCGGCGCAGATGGCCTGGCTGGCCACAACCCCAGCAGACCCTGGGACCAGGGCGTGTGTTTCGTTCCGCCTGTAGCGGCACAGCACGAATGAGTTTTGTCATTTCGGCCACCCAAGCAGGCTTTTCCGGCTCCGGGCTGCTCTGCCCCCCAGCTCGCACAGAGGGTGTGTCTCCCTGCACCCCCACCAAAGCCCCAGCTGAAGCCCCAGCCCACACCAGCTCCCTCTCCAAAGCCATCTCCAAGGCTGTCTGCAATGACTCAGGATGAGCCAGCTGGGTCTGTATGCGCAGCTCCGTAGGAGAGAGCGCCTGTATGAACTGGTCCCGTGCTAGCTCGCTCTGCACGGAGGGGGCATGTGAGCATATGCCCGCCGAGAGAGGCTCTCAATGTCATTAGCTAGCACCCGTAGAGGCTCTCCAGGCTGCCTGCGTCTATTACTCAGTTCGGAGCGCAGTAGCCCGGGCTGTACACACTGTCCATAGCGCCGCCTCAGTGCTCCCACTAAAGCCCCATAATCATGCCTGTCCTCGGGGCTAATCAATATCAAACAGGCCAGAGCTTCATCCGTGAGGCATAAAGCCAACTGCAGTGCCCTTTCTTCATCCGACCACCCCTAAAATGAGCTAACAGTTCAAACTGAGCATGAAAAGCTTCCCAATCCGCCTTACCGGAATACTTCGGGGTCTTAACAGATACGGACGCAGCCGGGAACTGGGCGCCGCCATGTTTGTTTACATCCTGAGCCCCAGATTCCTCATCACGCCGCGTCGACGTCACCACTTCGGTCCGCCCACCAGAATCCGCGCGAAATACATTCGACGACGCACTCATGCCCGCTTCAGCCGCCATCGCTCTAACGTCCTCCCTCAAGCGGCCTCTGCGCTCCGACGCCCTGGCGATCTCCTCAGACAGAGCCCCCGACGTCCATTCACACGCAGCTCCTTGGCCATAATCGTCCCCTACCTCCACCTTCACTTTCGGATTCCCTCGAAGCATTTTCCATCCCCGTTCTCACCTACGGTAGCTAGCCACATAAGTCAGCCAGCTAGCTGGCTAACTTGTATCAACGTTTTTACTTCTGACACCAATGTAATGACCCGACTAGATCATAAAGGAACAATTGTCCAGACAGAGGCTTGAGTTTACGAATCGACGGTTTATTACACCAACTTTACACAGGCTACTGTTTAGGCCGTAGCACACGCCAAATAGATGACACAAGCCAATCGTAACCTTCTCTTGTGAAGCCCAGACGTAAGAGAGAGAGAACAAAAGCTGAACCTGGTCTTAACTTCCAATGCTCCACCCCCCTGCCCAACCCCCCTCCACGCCACTCCGCCAACCACCAGGATGCCCGGCATCAGAACATTCCAGGCATTCCCGTGATTGGCAGATAGCAGGTTGATTGACAGGTCGGACCCCGCGAACACCGGGTACTGGTCAGTACAACACAACCACCTCCTAGCCTAACACATAACACACAGCTGTCTGTGCGGGTCGCTACAATATAATATAATTTACTTTAGGGGATGGTTAATATAATATAATTCAGTGTAGGGGCTTATTTATATTATATAATTTACTGTAGGGGCTTGTTATTATAACATAATGTACTGTAGGGGATGGTTAATATAATATAATATACTGTTGGGGCTTGTTTTTCTAATCAATTTTTTTGCTGTATGGGCTTGTTAATGTAATCAAATGTATTGTTGGGGCATTTGAATAGAAAATACTATAATTAACTGTGGAGGCTTGTTTATATAATATATTATAATTTACTGTAAAGGCTTGTCAATAAAATATACCATAATATAATTTACTGTAGGGGCTTGTTAATATAATATAATATAATTTACAGTATGGTCTTGTTAATGTAATATAGTATAATGTAGGGGCTTGTTAATGTAATATAGTATACTGTAGGGGCTTGTTTTTCTAATCTAATTTACTGTAGGGGCTTGTTAATGTAATATAGTATACTGTAGGGGCTTGTTTTTCTAATCTAATTTACTGTAGGGGCTTGTTAATGTAATATAGTATACTGTAGGGGCTTGTGAATGTAATATAGTATACTGTAGGGGCTTGTTTTTCTAATCTAATTTACTGTAGGGGCTTGTTAATATAATATAATTTACTGTAGGGGCTTGTTAATATTATATAATATAATTTACTGTAGGGGCTTGTTAATATTATATAATATAATTTACTATAGGGGCTTGTTAATATAATATAATATAATTTACTGTAGGGGCTTGTTAATATAATATAATATAATTTACTATAGGGGTTTGTTAATATAATATAATATAATTTATTGTAGGGGCTTGTTAATATAATATAATATAATTTACTATAGGGGCTTGTTAATATAATATAATATAATTTACTGTAGGGGCTTGTTAATATAATATAATATAATTTACTGTAGGGGCTTGTTAATATAATATAATTTACTGTAGGGGCTTGTTAATATAATATAATTACCGTAGGGGCTTGTTAATATAATATAATATAATTTACTGTAGGGGCTTGTTAATATAATATAATATAATTTACTGTAGGGGCTTGTTAATATAATATAATTTACTGTAGGGGCTTGTTAATATAATATAATATAATATAATTTACTGTAGGGGCATGTTAATATAATATAATATAATTTACTGTAGTGGCTTGTTAATATAATATAATTTACTGTTGGTGCTTGTTAATATAATATAATTTAATGTTTTGGCTTGTTAATATAATATAATATAATATAATTTACTGTAGGGGCTTGTTAATATAATATAATTTACTGTAGGGGCTTGTTAATATAATATAATTTACTGTAGGGGATGGTTAATATAATATAATTTACTGTAGGGGCATGTTAATATAATATAATTTACTGTAGGGGCATGTTAATATAATATAATTTACTGTAGGGGCATGTTAATATAATATAATTTACTGTAGGGGCATGTTAATATAATATAATTTAATGTAGGGGCTTGTTAATATAATATAATATAATATAATTTACTGTAGGGGCTTGTTAATATAATATAATTTACTGTAGGGGCTTGTTAATATAATATAATTTACTGTAGGGGCATGTTAATATAATATAATTTACTGTAGGGGCATGTTAATATAATATAATTTACTGTAGGGGCTTGTTAATATAATATAATATAATTTACTGTAGGGGCTTGTTAATATAATATAATTTACTGTAGGGGCTTGTTAATATAATATAATATAATTTACTGTAGGGGCTTGTTAATATAATATAATTTACTGTAGGGGCTTGTTAATATAATATAATATAATATAATTTACTGTAGGGGCATGTTAATATAATACAATATAATTTACTGTAGTGGCTTGTTAATATAATATAATTTACTGTTGGTGCTTGTTAATATAATATAATTTAATGTAGGGGCTTGTTAATATAATATAATATAATATAATATAATTTACTGTAGGGGCATGTTAATATAATATAATTTACTGTAGGGGCTTGTTAATATAATATAATTTACTGTAGGGGCATGTTAATATAATATAATTTACTGTAGGGGCTTGTTAATATAATATAATATAATTTACTGTAGGGGCATGTTAATATAATATAATTTACTGTAGGGGCTTGTTAATATAATATAATATAATTTACTGTAGGGGCTTGTTAATATAATATAATTTACTGTAGGGGCATGTTAATATAATATAATTTACTGTAGGGGCATGTTAATATAATATAATTTACTGTAGGGGCATGTTAATATAATATAATTTACTGTAGGGGCATGTTAATATAATATAATTTACTGTAGGGGCTTGTTAATATAATATAATATAATTTACTGTAGGGGCTTGTTAATATAATATAATTTACTGTAGGGGCTTGTTAATATAATATAATATAATATAATTTACTGTAGGGGCATGTTAATATAATATAATATAATTTACTGTAGTGGCTTGTTAATATAATATAATTTAATGTAGGGGCTTGTTAATATAATATAATTACTGTAGGGGCTTGTTAATATAATATAATATAATTTACAGTAAGGGCATGTTAATATAATATAATTATATTTACTGTAGGGGCTTGTTAATATAATATAATCTAATTTACAGTAAGGGCATGTTAATATAATATAATTATATTTACTGTAGGGGCTTGTTAATATAATATAATCTAATTTACAGTAAGGGCATGTTAATATAATATAATTATATTTACTGTAGGGGCTTGTTAATTTAATATATTTTATTGTGGGGCGTTGTTTTTCTATTATAATTTACTGTTGTGGCTTGTTAATATAATTTAATTTAATATAGAGGCTTGTTATTATAAATGAAATTACTGTGTGGGCTTGTTTTTCTAATCTAATTTACTGTCGGGGTTGTCAAAATAATATAATTTACTGTAGTAGCCTAGTGGTCAGAGCGTTGGTCTTGTAACCGGAAGGTTGTTAATATAATATAATTTACTGTAGGGGCTTGTTTTTCTAATCTAATTTAATGTAGGGGTTTGTTAAGATAATATAATAGATTTTACTGTAGGGTGTGGTTAATATAATATAATTTATATTACTATGAGGGCTAGTTACTCCCTCCTGCAACTCCCTCCTAAACCAATAGACCTCACATCCAACATCAAACAGCCAGTCCAATGGTTGACGGAGATGACATCATCACCAACACACACTGAATGGAATGGCTAATAAGGAGATCCCCTTTCCAACACCCAATAAAATGTTGCTTTGAATTGGAATGCTGCCACAACAAGTTGCTTAGAATTGGAATGCTTTGTCTGGGGCTATGGTTTAATAGAATGCTTGTTTCTTCTTCTATGGTTCTGTGGAATGTCCGTTCTTCTATGGTTCTATGGAATGTCCGTTCTTCTATTGTTCTATGGAATGTCCGTTCTTCTTCTATGGTTCTATGGAATGTCCGTTCTTCTCCTATGGTTCATGCCTCTGTAGGGTAGTTGATCCTCCAGTCGTAGAGCAGTGGGGCACCGTAGAGTGCTTTTGGCCGATCTCCAATTCTCCCATTCCTCAAGCGTGTGTGTGTGTTTAAGTGGTGTGGTGTGTGTGTGTACATCGCTTCATTAAATCCACATATATAGAGATAAGAAGTCAGGAAGATAATTCAGTAAGGCCAGTGGAGGGTGAGAGAAGGAGAAACAGGGAGTATTCTGTTCTATGGAAACCAGGGAGTAATTCCATTGTCACCATCCCCTTTTGATACCTTCCAAACCCTGACTAGGAATGAACATATCATTGTACGCACACACACACACACACACACACACACACACACACACACACACACACACACACACACACACACACACACACACACACACACACACACACACACACACACACACACACACACACACACACACACACACACACACACACACACACACACACAGAGAGACTCTGATTCAATAGCAATATATTGACTCAGTAAGTACTAGGAATGAACATATCATTGTACGCACACACGCACACACGCACACACGCACACACACACACACACACACACACACACACACACACACACACACACACACACACACACACACACACACACACACACACACACACACACACACACACACACACACACACACACACACACACACACACACGTTTCCGTATTTCCCACTATATTCCTAGTGGACGCCTACAGTAACATAGTCTGTAATCCAACTCCTCCAGACATTCACACAACACTCTAATCTGGTTTGTTCTCCATGACAGTTCTCTTATCACTACGGATATCCTGTTTGTTTCAGGCTGGTAAAAATAGTTTGCTGTCAAGACCATTGTACCCCTTTCATCCGCTGTGAGTTTACGCCAACCATGAACTAACTGTTGTGCCCTCTCAACATGGAGCACATTTTCCCAAGGAGTCATCCTCTGCCTCCACTCCCTCTGTCCTTCTGTCTCCTCTCCCTCTGTCCTTCTGTCTCCACTCCCTCTGTCCTTCTGTCTCCTCTCCCTCTGTCCTTCTGTCTCCTCTCCCTCTGTCCTTCTGTCTCCTCTCCCTCTGTCCTTCTGTCTCCACTCCCTCTGTCCTTCTGTCTCCTCTCCCTCTGTCCTTCTGTCTACTCTCCCTCTGTCCTTCTGTCTCCACTCCCTCTGTTCTTCTGTCTCCACTCCCTCTGTTCTTCTGTCTCCTCTCCCTCTGTCCTTCTGTCTCCACTCCCTCTGTCCTTCTGTCTCCTCTCCCTCTGTCCTTCTGTCTCCACTCCCTCTGTCCTTCTGTCTCCTCTCCCTCTGTCCTTCTGTCTCCACTCCCTCTGTCCTTCTGTCTCCTCTCCCTCTGTCCTTCTGTCTCCACTCCCTCTGTCCTTCTGTCTCCTCTCCCTCTGTCCTTCTGTCTCCTCTCCCTCTGTCCTTCTGTCTCCTCTCCCTCTGTCCTTCTGTCTCCTCTCCCTCTGTCCTTCTGTCTCCACTCCCTCTGTCCTTCTGTCTCCTCTCCCTCTGTCCTTCTGTCTCCTCTCCCTCTGTCCTTCTGTCTCCACTCCCTCTGTTCTTCTGTCTCCACTCCCTCTGTTCTTCTGTCTCCTCTCCCTCTGTCCTTCTGTCTCCACTCCCTCTGTCCTTCTGTCTCCTCTCCCTCTGTCCTTCTGTCTCCTCTCCCTCTGTCCTTCTGTCTCCTCTCCCTCTGTCCTTCTGTCTCCTCTCCCTCTGTCCTTCTGTCTCCACTCCCTCTGTCCTTCTGTCTCCACTCCCTCTGTCCTTCTGTCTCCTCTCCCTCTGTCCTTCTGTCTCCTCTCCCTCTGTCCTTCTGTCTCCACTCCCTCTGTTCTTCTGTCTCCACTCCCTCTGTTCTTCTGTCTCCTCTCCCTCTGTCCTTCTGTCTCCACTCCCTCTGTCCTTCTGTCTCCACTCCCTCTGTCCTTCTGTCTCCTCTCCCTCTGTCCTTCTGTCTCCTCTCCCTCTGTCCTTCTGTCTCCTCTCCCTCTGTCCTTCTGTCTCCTCTCCCTCTGTCCTTCTGTCTCCTCTCCCTCTGTCCTTCTGTCTCCTCTCCCTCTGTCCTTCTGTCTCCTCTCCTCTGTTCTTCTGTCTCCACTCCCTCTGTCCTTCTGTCTCCTCTCCCTCTGTCCTTCTGTCTCCTCTCCCTCTGTCCTTCTGTCTCCTCTCCCTCTGTCCTTCTGTCTCCTCTCCCTCTGTCCTTCTGTCTCCTCTCCCTCTGTCCTTCTGTCTCCTCTCCCTCTGTCCTTCTGTCTCCACTCCCTCTGTCCTTATGTCTCCTCTCCCTCTGTCCTTCTGTCTCCTCTCCCTCTGTCCTTCTGTCTCCACTCCCTCTGTCCTTCTGTCTCCTTTCCCTCTGTTCTTCTGTCTCCACTCCCGCTGTCCTTCTGTCTCCTCTCCCTCTGTCCTTCTGTCTCCACTCCCTCTGTCCTTCTGTCTCCACTCCCGCTGTCCTTCTGTCTCCTCTCCCTCTGTCCTTCTGTCTCCTCTCCCTCTGTCCTTCTGTCTCCTCTCCCTCTGTCCTTCTGTCTCCTCTCCCTCTGTCCTTCTGTCTCATCTCCCTCTGTCCTTCTGTCTCCTCTCCCTCTGTCCTTCTGTCTCCTCTCCCTCTGTCCTTCTGTCTCCTCTCCCTCTGTCCTTCTGTCTCCTCTCCCTCTGTCCTTCTGTCTCCTCTCCCTCTGTCCTTCTGTCTCCACTCCCTCTGTCCTTCTGTCTCCTCTCCCTCTGTCCTTCTGTCTCCTCTCCCTCTGTCCTTCTGTCTCCTCTCCCTCTGTCCTTCTGTCTCCTCTCCCTCTGTCCTTCTGTCTCCACTCCCTCTGTCCTTCTGTCTCCTCTCCCTCTGTCCTTCTGTCTCCTCTCCCTCTGTCCTTCTGTCTCCACTCCCTCTGTCCTTCTGTCTCCTCTCCCTCTGTTCTTCTGTCTCCTCTCCCGCTGTCCTTCTGTCTCCACTCCCTCTGTTCTTCTGTCTCCACTCCCGCTGTCCTTCTGTCTCCACTCCCTCTGTCCTTCTGTCTCCACTCCCTCTGTCCTTCTGTCTCCACTCCCTCTGTTCTTCTGTCTCCACTCCCGCTGTCCTTCTGTCTCCACTCCCTCTGTCCTTCTGTCTCCACTCCTTCTGTCCTTCTGTCTCCTCTCCCTCTGTCCTTCTGTCTCCTCTCCCTCTGTCCTTCTGTCTCCACTCCCTCTGTCCTTCTGTCTCCTCTCCCTCTGTTCTTCTGTCTCCACTCCCGCTGTCCTTCTGTCTCCACTCCCTCTGTTCTTCTGTCTCCACTCCCGCTGTCCTTCTGTCTCCACTCCCTCTGTTATTCTGTCTCCACTCCCACTGTTCTTCTGTCTCCACTCCCTCTGTCCTTCTGTCTCCTCTCCCTCTGTCCTTCTGTTTCCTCTCCCTCCGCCCTTCTATGTCCATCCCTTTCTTTTTCTTCTTCTGTCCGTCTCCTTCTCTCTCCCCTTCCCACTCTGTCTTGTAACATCCGACTGCTAGTGTGTCAATCTGAGAGAGAGAGAGAGAGAGAGAGAGAGAGAGAGAGAGAGAGAGAGAGAGAGAGAGAGAGAGAGAGAGAGAGAGAGACCAAATTGAGACTCTGCATGCAGAATTCTGCAAAACTATCCTCTGTGTACAAAGTAAAACACCAAATAATGCATGTAGAGCAGAATTAGGACGATACCCGCTAATGATCAAAACCCAGAAAAGAGCCGTTAATTCTACAACCACCTAAAAGGAAGTGATTCCCAAACCTTCCATAACAAAGCCATCACCTACAGAAAGATGAACCTGGAGAAGAGTCCCCTAAGCAAGGTGGTCTTGGGGCTCTGTTCACAAACACAAACACACCCCGCAGAGCCCCAGGACAGCAACACAGGTAGACCCAACCAAATCACGAGAAACCAAAAAGATAATTACTTGACACAACTAGAATGCTATTTGACCCTAAACAGAGAGTACGCAGTGGCACAATATCACAATATCACTGCCCACAAAATGAGGTGGAAACTGAGCTGTACTTCCTAACCTCCTGCCAAATGTATGACCATATTAGAGACATGTATTTCCCTCATATTACACAGATCCACAAAGAATTCAAAAACAAACCCAATTTTGATAAACTCCCATATCTACTGGGTGAAATACCACAGTGTGCCATCACAGCAGCAAGATTTGTGACCTGTTACCACAAGAAAAGGGAAACCAGTGAAGAACAAACACCATTGTAAATACAAACCATATTTATGTTTATTTATTTTCCCTTTTGTATTTTTAACCATTTGTACATCGTTACAACACTGTATATATACATAATATGACATTTGAAATATCTTTATTTGTTTGGAACCTCTATGAGTGTAATGTTTACTGTTCATTTTTATAGTTTATTTTACTTTGTATATTATCTACTTCACTTGCTTTGTTAATGTTAACATACGTTAACAACATCTCCAGTCATTCTCACAATAATAACATATGTTAACAACATCTCCACTCATTCTCACAATAATAACATACTGTCACGCCTTGGTCATTGTATTTTGTGTTTTTGTTATATGTTTGGGTAGGCCAGGGTGTGACATGGGTTTATATGTTGTTTTTCGTATTGGGGTTTGTAGTATTTGGGATCGTGGCTAATTAGGGGTGTTGTATAGGCTTGGCTGCCTGAGGCGATTCTCAATTGGAGTCAGGTGCTTATCGTTGTCTCTGATTGGGAACCGTATTTAGGTAGCCTGAGTTCGCTTTGTATTTTGTGGGTGTTTGTTCCGGTCTCTGTGTTGTAGTCACCAGATAGGCTGTAATTAGTTTCACGTTCCGTTCTGTTGTTTTTGTATTTCAGTTATTTCATGTACCGCTATTCTGTTCATTAAAGTCATGAGTAACCTACACGCTGCATTTCGGTCCGACTTTCTTCATTCAACAGACGAACGCCGTTACATATACGTTAACAACATCTCCACTCATTCTCACAATAATAACATATGTTAACAACATCTCCAGTCATTCTCACAGACGGAGGATACATCCCCCCAGTCCCTCTTTTCATTCTCACAATAATAACATATGTTAACAACATCTCCACTCATTCTCACAATAATAACATATGTTAACAACATCTCCACTCATTCTCACAGACGGAGGATACATCCCCCCAGTCCCTCTTTTCATTCTGTCTTCCTTCTTCCTTTTATCTTTACATTATTTAAAAACATTTTTCTCAGAGTATTTAACATTACTGAAACCCCACCTTCTAAGGAAACAGGCCAGAATAGTTGTGACAGAGACAGAAGAAAACTAACCCTCATGGAAGGGAAACGCCAAAACAACAAACAATCTCTCTGTTTGTGTAAGAAAGGCTTTCTTTTGATGGTCGTCCATGTGTTGTCAGTGCTTGTTGTGTGTGTGTGTGTGTGTGTGTGTGTGTGTGTGTGTGTGTGTGTGTGTGTGTGTGTGTGTGTGTGTGTGTGTGTGTGTGTGTGTGTGTGTGTGTGTGTGTGTGTGTGTGTGTGTGTGTGTGTGTGTGTGTGTGTGTCTGTGTGTCTGTGTGTCTAGGTGGATTCTGTCTACATGTGCAGGCTCTTCCCCTCTGCCAGATTTAAAAACAAAAAACAGGAGACAAAGGGCTGTGAGACATGGGTTTAGATCAAGACACATGTAAAGGAGGAAGTATATGGAGGGTACAGGGCAACAGAGGACGAACAGCAGAGGGATACTGATTTTGGAGCAGGGGGTATATAGAGGTTACAGGGCAACAGAGGACGAACAGCAGAGGGATATTGATTTTGGAGCAGGGGGAGGTATATAGAGGGTACAGGGCAACAGAGGACGAACAGCAGAGGGATATTGATTTTGGAGCAGGGGGGGAGGTATATAGAGGGTACAGGGCAACAGAGGACGAACAGCAGAGGGATATTGATTTTGGAGCAGGGGGGGAGGTATATAGAGGGTACAGGGCAACAGAGGACGAACAGCAGAGGGATATTGATTTTGGAGCAGGGGGGGAGGTATATAGAGGGTACAGGGCAACAGAGGACGAACAGCAGAGGGATATTGATTTTGGAGCAGGGGGGGAGGTATATAGCGGCATGCCAGCGCATCCAGCTTAACCTCCTTGGGTACTGGTCGGTGTTGTGGAAGCGAAGTGGCCTGAGCCTTACTGAACCCCTCCCGGAGGTCCTGGTACTCCGCGGGAATGTCAGAGAGGTTCGGGGCGACTTCCGAGCCCCTAGGAAGACGCCCTGGGGCAGGCAGAGATGATTTTAGGCAATGGGCGTGGCAGAACGTGCTCCAGCCCACGATGGCACCAGTAGACCAGTCAATTGAAGGATTGTGTCGCTGGAGCCAAGAGAATCCCAATAGCACAGGAACCTCTCGATGTGGTTCCCCGACACTCATAGGTTGATGGTGGGGGGGGGGTATGGTGGGTGACCCGGCCTATAGAGCGCCCATCCAGCGCCCATCCAGCGCCCATTCAGCACCCATCCAGCACCCATCCAGCGCCCATCCAGCGCCCATCCAGCGCCCATCCAGCGCCCATCCAGCGCCCATCCACAATTAGCTTTCAGGTACGACCAAGTGCAGACTGTGTTGAAGTAACAATGTTTGTTGCAACGACAGGTGTAGGCAAACGACAGGTCAAGGCAGGCAGGGGTTGATAATTCAGAGTAGTGAGGCCAAGGTACAGGACGGCAGACAGGCCCAGGGTCAGGACAGGCAGAGGTAGGTAATCCAGAGTAGGGGCAAAGGCACAGGACGGCAGGCAGGCTCAGAGTCAGGACAGGCAAGGGTCAAAACCAGGAGGACGAGAAAAAGAGAGACTGGGGAAAAGCAGGAGCTGAGACAAAACGCTGGTTACTTTGAACAAACAAGATGAACTGGCAGAGACAGACAGATAACACAGGTATAAACACCCAGGGGATAAGTGGGGAAGATGGGTGACACCTGGAGGGGGGTGGAGACAAGCACAAGGACATGTGAAACAGATGAGGGCGTGACAAAAAGGAACTGAAAAGGAAGAATATGATTTGTATAGGTAGGTTGAGACAACACAGGTTTCATGGTATTCCAGAGAACCAGAGAACCATTGTGGTTTTCTAATGGTTTTCTGCTTGAACCAACTTCCTCTTACACACTGATTATAATACAGAGACTGTAACACTCTGACTGGCTATAACACACTGACTGGCTGTAACACTCTGACTGGCTGTAACACTCTGACTGGCTGTAACACTCTGATTATAATACAGAGACTGTAACACTCTGACTGGCTGTAACACTCTGACTGGCTGTAACACTCTGATTATAATACAGAGACTGTAACACTCTGACTGGCTGTAACACTCTGACTGGCTGTAACACTCTGAATATAATACAGAGACTGTAACACTCTGACTGGCTGTGACACTCTGAATGGCTGTAACACACTGATTATAATACAGAGACTATAACACACTGACTCACTGTAACACTCTGGCTGGCTGTAACACACTGATTATAATATAGAGACTGTAACACTCTGACTGGCTGTAACACTCTGATTATAATACAGAGACTGTAACACTCTGACTGGCTGTAACACACTGATTATAATACAGAGACTGTAACACTCTGACTGGCTGTACCACTCTGATTATAATACAGAGACTGTAACACTCTGATTGGCTGTAACACTCTGATTATAATACAGAGACTGTAACACTCTGACTGGCTGTAACACTCTGATTATAATACAGAGACTGTAATACTCTGACTGGCTGTAATACTGTGATTATAATACAGAGACTGTAACACTCTGACTGGCTGTAACACTCTGATTATAATACAGAGACTGTAACACTCTGACTGGCTGTAACACTCTGACTGGCTGTAATACTCTGATTATAATACAGAGACTGTAACACTCTGACTGGCTGTAACACTCTGATTATAATACAGAGACTGTAACACTCTGACTGGCTGTAACACTCTGATTATAATACAGAGACTGTAACACTCTGACTGGCTGTAACACACTGATTATAATACAGAGACTGTAACACTCTGACTGGCTGTAACACTCTGACTGGCTGTACCACTCTGATTATAATACAGAGACTGTAACACTCTGACTGGCTGTAACACTCTGACTGGCTGTAACACTCTGACTGGCTGTAACACGCTGACTGGCTGTAACACTCTGACTGGCT
Source organism: Oncorhynchus gorbuscha (assembly GCF_021184085.1). Classification (NCBI taxonomy): domain Eukaryota; kingdom Metazoa; phylum Chordata; class Actinopteri; order Salmoniformes; family Salmonidae; genus Oncorhynchus; species Oncorhynchus gorbuscha. The sequence continues at coordinate 26,361 of NW_025747828.1, read as the reverse complement.
CGAACACTCTGACTGGCTGTAACACTCTGACTGGCTGTAACACTCTGACTGGCTGTTACACTCTGATTGGCTGTAACACTCTGACTGGCTGTAACTCTCTGATTATAATACAGAGACTGTAACACTCTGACTGGCTGTAACACACTGATTATAATACAGAGACTGTAACACTCTGACTGGCTGTAACACTCTGACTGGCTGTACCACTCTGATTATAATACAGAGACTGTAACACTCTGACTGGCTGTAACACTCTGACTGGCTGTAACACTCTGATTATAATACAGAGACTGTAACACTCTGACTGGCTGTAACACTCTGACTGGCTGTAACACTCTGACTGGCTGTAACACTCTGACTGGCTGTAACACGCTGACTGGCTGTAACACTCTGACTGGCTCGAACACTCTGACTGGCTGTAACACTCTGACTGGCTGTAACACTCTGACTGGCTGTTACACTCTGACTGGCTGTAACACTCTGACTGGCTGTAACACACTGATTATAATACAGAGACTGTAACACACTGACTGGCTGTAACACTCTGACTGGCTGTAACACTCTGACTGGCTGTAACACTCTGATTATAATACAGAGACTGTAACACACTGACTGGCTGTAACACTCTGACTGGCTGTAACACGCTGACTGGCTGTAACACTCTGATTATAATACAGAGACTGTAACACTCTGACTGGCTGTAACACTCTGACTGGCTGTAACACTCTGACTGGCTGTACCACTCAGATTATAATACAGAGACTGTAACACTCTGACTGGCTGTAACACTCTGATTATAATACAGAGACTGTAACACTCTGACTGGCTGTAACACTCTGATTATAATACAGAGACTGTAACACTCTGACTGGCTGTACCACTCTGATTATAATACAGAGACTGTAACACTCTGACTGGCTGTAACACTCTGATTATAATACAGAGACTGTAACACTCTGACTGGCTGTAACACTCTGACTGGCTGTAACATTCTGACTGGCTGTAACACTCTGATTATAATACAGAGACTGTAACACACTGACTGGCTGTAACACTCTGATTATAATACAGAGACTGTAACACTCTGACTGGCTGTAACACTCTGATTATAATACAGAGACTGTAACACTCTGATTGGCTGTAACACTCTGACTGGCTGTAACACTCTGATTATAATACAGAGACTGTAACACGCTGACTGGCTGTAACACTCTGATTATAATACAGAGACTGTAACACTCTGACTGGCTGTACCATTCTGACTGGCTGTAACACTCTGACTGGCTGTAACACTCTGACTGGCTGTAACACTCTGACTGGCTGTAACACTCTGATTATAATACAGAGACTGTAACACGCTGACTGGCTGTAACACTCTGATTATAATACAGAGACTGTAACACTCTGACTGGCTGTAACACTCTGATTATAATACAGAGACTGTAACACTCTGATTGGCTGTAACACTCTGACTGGCTGTAACACTCTGATTATAATACAGAGACTGTAACACTCTGACTGGCTGTAACACACTGATTATAATACAGAGACTGTAACACTCTGACTGGCTGTAACACTCTGACTGGCTGTAACACTCTGACTGGCTGTACCACTCTGATTATAATACAGAGACTGTAACACTCTGACTGGCTGTAACACTCTGATTATAATACAGAGACTGTAACACTCTGACTGGCTGTAACACTCTGATTATAATACAGAGACTGTAACACTCTGACTGGCTGTACCACTCTGATTATAATACAGAGACTGTAACACTCTGACTGGCTGTAACACTCTGATTATAATACAGAGACTGTAACACTCTGACTGGCTGTAACACTCTGACTGGCTGTAACACTCTGATTATAATACAGAGACTATAACACTCTGACTGGCTGTAACACTCTGACTGGCTGTAACACTCTGACTGGCTGTAACACTCTGAATGGCTGTAACACGCTGACTGGCTGTAACACTCTGACTGGCTCGAACACTCTAACTGGCTGTAACACTCTGACTGGCTGTAACACTCTGACTGGCTGTAACACACTGCTTATAATACAGAGACTGTAACACACTGACTGGCTGTAACACTCTGACTGGCTGTAACACTCTGACTGGCTGTAACACTCTGATTATAATACAGAGACTGTAACACACTGACTGGCTGTAACACTCTGACTGGCTGTAACACTCTGATTATAATACAGAGACTGTAACACTCTGACTGGCTGTAACACTCTGACTGGCTGTAACACGCTGACTGGCTGTAACACTCTGACTGGCTCGAACACTCTGACTGGCTGTAACACACTGCTTATAATACAGAGACTGTAACACACTGACTGGCTGTAACACTCTGACTGGCTGTAACACTCTGACTGGCTGTAACACTCTGATTATAATACAGAGACTGTAACACACTGACTGGCTGTAACACTCTGACTGGCTGTAACACGCTGACTGGCTGTAACACTCTGATTATAATACAGAGACTGTAACACTCTGACTGGCTGTAACATTCTGACTGGCTATAACACTCTGATTATAATACAGAGACTGTAACACTCTGACTGGCTGTAACACTCTGACTGGCTGTAACACACTGACTGGCTGTAACACTCTGACTGGCTGTAACACTCTGACTGGCTGTAACACACTGACTGGCTGTAACACACTGACTGGCTGTAACACTCTGACTGGCTGTAACACTCTGACTGGCTGTAACACTCTGACTGGCTGTAACACACTGACTGGCTGTAACACACTGACTGGCTGTAACACTCTGACTGGCTGTAACACTCTGACTGGCTGTTACACTCTGACTGTCTGTAACACACTGACTGGCTGTAACACACTGACTGGCTGTAACACTCTGACTGGCTGTAACACTCTGACTGGCTGTAACACTCTGACTGGCTGTTACACTCTGACTGTCTGTAACACACTGACTGGCTGTAACACTCTGACTGGCTGTAACACTCTGACTGGCTGTAACACACTGCTTATAATACAGAGACTGTAACACACTGACTGGCTGTAACACTCTGACTGGCTGTAACACTCTGACTGGCTGTAACACTCTGATTATAATACAGAGACTGTAACACTCTGACTGGCTGTAACACTCTGACTGGCTGTAACACTCTGATTATAATACAGAGACTGTAACACTCTGACTGGCTGTAACACTCTGACTGGCTGTAACACGCTGACTGGCTGTAACACTCTGACTGGCTCGAACACTCTGACTGGCTGTAACACTCTGACTGGCTGTAACACTCTGAATGGCTGTAACACGCTGACTGGCTGTAACACTCTGACTGGCTCGAACACTCTAACTGGCTGTAACACTCTGACTGGCTGTAACACTCTGACTGGCTGTAACACACTGCTTATAATACAGAGACTGTAACACACTGACTGGCTGTAACACTCTGACTGGCTGTAACACTCTGACTGGCTGTAACACTCTGATTATAATACAGAGACTGTAACACACTGACTGGCTGTAACACTCTGACTGGCTGTAACACTCTGATTATAATACAGAGACTGTAACACTCTGACTGGCTGTAACACTCTGACTGGCTGTAACACGCTGACTGGCTGTAACACTCTGACTGGCTCGAACACTCTGACTGGCTGTATCACACTGCTTATAATACAGAGACTGTAACACACTGACTGGCTGTAACACTCTGACTGGCTGTAACACTCTGACTGGCTGTAACACTCTGATTATAATACAGAGACTGTAACACACTGACTGGCTGTAACACTCTGACTGGCTGTAACACGCTGACTGGCTGTAACACTCTGATTATAATACAGAGACTGTAACACTCTGACTGGCTGTAACATTCTGACTGGCTATAACACTCTGATTATAATACAGAGACTGTAACACTCTGACTGGCTGTAACACTCTGACTGGCTGTAACACACTGACTGGCTGTAACACTCTGACTGGCTGTAACACTCTGACTGGCTGTAACACACTGACTGGCTGTAACACACTGACTGGCTGTAACACTCTGACTGGCTGTAACACTCTGACTGGCTGTAACACTCTGACTGGCTGTAACACTCTGACTGGCTGTTACACTCTGACTGGCTGTAACACACTGACTGGCTGTAACACACTGACTGGCTGTAACACTCTGACTGGCTGTAACACTCTGACTGGCTGTTACACTCTGACTGTCTGTAACACACTGACTGGCTGTAACACACTGACTGGCTGTAACACTCTGACTGGCTGTAACACTCTGACTGGCTGTAACACTCTGACTGGCTGTTACACTCTGACTGTCTGTAACACACTGACTGGCTGTAACACTCTGACTGGCTGTAACACTCTGACTGGCTGTAACACACTGCTTATAATACAGAGACTGTAACACACTGACTGGCTGTAACACTCTGACTGGCTGTAACACTCTGACTGGCTGTAACACTCTGATTATAATACAGAGACTGTAACACACTGACTGGCTGTAACACTCTGACTGGCTGTAACACTCTGATTATAATACAGAGACTGTAACACTCTGACTGGCTGTAACACTCTGACTGGCTGTAACACGCTGACTGGCTGTAACACTCTGACTGGCTCGAACACTCTGACTGGCTGTAACACACTGCTTATAATACAGAGACTGTAACACACTGACTGGCTGTAACACTCTGACTGGCTGTAACACGCTGACTGGCTGTAACACTCTGATTATAATACAGAGACTGTAACACTCTGACTGGCTGTAACATTCTGACTGGCTATAACACTCTGATTATAATACAGAGACTGTAACACTCTGACTGGCTGTAACACTCTGACTGGCTGTAACACACTGACTGGCTGTAACACTCTGACTGGCTGTAACACTCTGACTGGCTGTAACACACTGACTGGCTGTAACACACTGACTGGCTGTAACACTCTGACTGGCTGTAACACTCTGACTGGCTGTAACACTCTGACTGGCTGTTACACTCTGACTGGCTGTAACACACTGACTGGCTGTAACACACTGACTGGCTGTAACACTCTGACTGGCTGTTACACTCTGACTGTCTGTAACACACTGACTGGCTGTAACACTCTGACTGGCTGTAACACTCTGACTGGCTGTAACACACTGCTTATAATACAGAGACTGTAACACACTGACTGGCTGTAACACTCTGACTGGCTGTAACACTCTGACTGGCTGTAACACTCTGATTATAATACAGAGACTGTAACACACTGACTGGCTGTAACACTCTGACTGGCTGTAACACTCTGATTATAATACAGAGACTGTAACACTCTGACTGGCTGTAACACTCTGACTGGCTGTAACACGCTGACTGGCTGTAACACTCTGACTGGCTCGAACACTCTGACTGGCTGTAACACTCTGACTGGCTGTAACACTCTGAATGGCTGTAACACGCTGACTGGCTGTAACACTCTGACTGGCTCGAACACTCTAACTGGCTGTAACACTCTGACTGGCTGTAACACTCTGACTGGCTGTAACACACTGCTTATAATACAGAGACTGTAACACACTGACTGGCTGTAACACTCTGACTGGCTGTAACACTCTGACTGGCTGTAACACTCTGATTATAATACAGAGACTGTAACACACTGACTGGCTGTAACACTCTGACTGGCTGTAACACTCTGATTATAATACAGAGACTGTAACACTCTGACTGGCTGTAACACTCTGACTGGCTGTAACACGCTGACTGGCTGTAACACTCTGACTGGCTCGAACACTCTGACTGGCTGTAACACACTGCTTATAATACAGAGACTGTAACACACTGACTGGCTGTAACACTCTGACTGGCTGTAACACTCTGACTGGCTGTAACACTCTGATTATAATACAGAGACTGTAACACACTGACTGGCTGTAACACTCTGACTGGCTGTAACACGCTGACTGGCTGTAACACTCTGATTATAATACAGAGACTGTAACACTCTGACTGGCTGTAACATTCTGACTGGCTATAACACTCTGATTATAATACAGAGACTGTAACACTCTGACTGGCTGTAACACTCTGACTGGCTGTAACACACTGACTGGCTGTAACACTCTGACTGGCTGTAACACTCTGACTGGCTGTAACACACTGACTGGCTGTAACACACTGACTGGCTGTAACACTCTGACTGGCTGTAACACTCTGACTGGCTGTAACACTCTGACTGGCTGTTACACTCTGACTGGCTGTAACACACTGACTGGCTGTAACACACTGACTGGCTGTAACACTCTGACTGGCTGTAACACTCTGACTGGCTGTTACACTCTGACTGTCTGTAACACACTGACTGGCTGTAACACACTGACTGGCTGTAACACTCTGACTGGCTGTAACACTCTGACTGGCTGTAACACTCTGACTGGCTGTTACACTCTGACTGTCTGTAACACACTGACTGGCTGTAACACTCTGACTGGCTGTAACACTCTGACTGGCTGTAACACACTGCTTATAATACAGAGACTGTAACACACTGACTGGCTGTAACACTCTGACTGGCTGTAACACTCTGACTGGCTGTAACACTCTGATTATAATACAGAGACTGTAACACACTGACTGGCTGTAACACTCTGACTGGCTGTAACACTCTGATTATAATACAGAGACTGTAACACTCTGACTGGCTGTAACACTCTGACTGGCTGTAACACGCTGACTGGCTGTAACACTCTGACTGGCTCGAACACTCTGACTGGCTGTAACACACTGCTTATAATACAGAGACTGTAACACACTGACTGGCTGTAACACTCTGACTGGCTGTAACACGCTGACTGGCTGTAACACTCTGATTATAATACAGAGACTGTAACACTCTGACTGGCTGTAACATTCTGACTGGCTATAACACTCTGATTATAATACAGAGACTGTAACACTCTGACTGGCTGTAACACTCTGACTGGCTGTAACACACTGACTGGCTGTAACACTCTGACTGGCTGTAACACTCTGACTGGCTGTAACACACTGACTGGCTGTAACACACTGACTGGCTGTAACACTCTGACTGGCTGTAACACTCTGACTGGCTGTAACACTCTGACTGGCTGTAACACTCTGACTGGCTGTTACACTCTGACTGGCTGTAACACACTGACTGGCTGTAACACACTGACTGGCTGTAACACTCTGACTGGCTGTAACACTCTGACTGGCTGTTACACTCTGACTGTCTGTAACACACTGACTGGCTGTAACACACTGACTGGCTGTAACACTCTGACTGGCTGTAACACTCTGACTGGCTGTAACACTCTGACTGGCTGTTACACTCTGACTGTCTGTAACACACTGACTGGCTGTAACACACTGACTGGCTGTAACACTCTGACTGGCTGTAACACTCTGACTGGCTGTAACACTGACTTTGCCCACTGTTGTGTGTGGTTTTCTTGTGAAGTATGACGCAGCTCAGAAAGACTCTTTGACTTCTCTCTGCCCACTCTTTCTCTCTTTCTCTTTCTCTCTTTTTTCTCTCTCTCTCTCCCTCTCTCTCAACCAACTGTGCTCGTGTTACCAAATTCTCCCTGCCAAGGTCCTGTTCCGACTCATAACACAACGGAAGGAAGGAGAGAGTGAGGGAGGAAGGGACAGAGCAGAGGAGAGACGCTGGCAGAGGAAAGAAACAGACAGACGGAGGGAGGCCAGAAAACACGAGACAAGAGGGAGGGTCTGTGATGTCACGGAATTTCTCAGTGCAGACAGACGTCAAGATTGACTCTCGTTAAAAGATACGCTGTATGACCAAAAGTATGTGGACACCTGCTCATCAAACATCTCACTCCAAAATCATGGACATTAATATGGAGTTGGTCCCCCTTTTGCTGCTATAACAACATCCACTCTTCTGGGAAGGCTTTCCACTAGATGTTGGAACATTGCTGCAATAACAACCTCCACTCTTCTGGGAAGGCTTTCCACTAGATGTTGGAACATTGCTGCTATAACAGCCTCCACTCTTCTGGGAATGCTTTCCACTAGATGTTGGAACATTGCTGCTATAACAGCCTCCACTCTTCTGGGAAGGCTTTCAACTAGATGTTGGAACATTGCTGCTATAACAGCCTCCACTCTTCTGGGAAGGCTTTCCACTAGATGTTGGAACATTGCTGCTATAACAGCCTCCACTCTTCTGGGAAGGCTTTCCACTAGATGTTGGAACATTGCTGCTATAACAGCCTCCACTCTTCTGGGAAGGCTTTCAACTAGATGTTGGAACATTGCTGTTATGACTTGCTTCCATTCATCCACAAGAGCATTAGTAAGGTCGAGCATTGATGCTGGGCGATTAGGCCTGGCTCGCAGTCGGAGTTCCAATTCAACCCAAAGGTGTTTGATGGAGTTGAGGTCAGGGCTCTGTGCAGGTCAGCCAAGTTCTTCCACACCGATCTTGACAAACCATTTATGTACGGACCTTGCTTTGTGCATGGGGGCATTGTCATGCTGAAACAGGAAAGGGCCTTCCCCAAACTGTTGCCACAAAGTTGGAAGCACAGAATAATCTGGAATGTCATTGTATGCTGTTGCGTCAAGTTTTCCCTTCACTGGAACTAAGGGCCAAAGCCCGAACCATGAAAAACAGCCCCCGACAATTATTCCTCCTCCGCCAAACTTTACAGTTGGCACTATACATTGCGGCAGGTAGCTTTCTCCTAGCATCCGCCAAACCCAGATTAGTCCACCAGACTGCCAGATGTGGAAGTGTGACTCATCAATCCAGATAACGCGTTCCCACTGCTCTAGAGTCCATAGCGGTGAGCTTTACACCACTCCAGCCGACTCTTGGCATTGCGCACGGTGATCTTCGGCTTGTGAACCATTTCATGAAGCTCCCGACAAACAGTTCTTGTTCTGACGTTGCTTCCAGAGGCAGTTTGGAACTTGGTAGTGAGTGAATGTTTCAAATGAGAAAAGATGCGCTTCAGGACTCGGTGGTCAGATGGGCTATTTCTTTTGTGGGGAGGGTTAAATTTGTAAAAATTGCAAAAACCTGTTTTTGCTTAGCCGTTATGTGGCATTGTGTGTAGATCTATGAGGAAATAAGCAATTTAATTTTAGAATAAGGCTGTAACCTAACAAAATGTGGAAAAACTCAAGGGGTGTGAATACTTTCCCAACACACCCTATATATTTAACTTAAAAAAAAAAAATTCTCCCCAATTGGTAGTTACAGTCTTGTCTCATCCTTGCTACTCCTGTACAGACTCGGGAGAGGTGAAGGTCGAGAGCCATGCGTCCTCCGAAACACAACCCAAATAAGCCGCACTGCTTCTTGACAGAATGACCATCCAACCCGGAAGCCAGTCGCACCAATGTGTCAGAGGAAACACCGTACACCTGGCAACCGTGTCAGCGTGCACTGCCCCAGCCCGCCACAGGAGTTGCTAGTGCGCGATGAGACAAGGATATCCCTGCCGGCCTAAGCCTCCCTAACCTGGACGATGCTGGGCCGATTGTGCTCCGCCCAATGTGCCTCCCGGTCGCGGCCGGCTGAGACAGAGCCTGGACTCAAACCCAGAATCTCTAGTGGCACAGCTAGCACTGCAATGCAGTGCCTTAGACCACTGCCCCACTCGGGAGGCCCTATATTTAACATTTTCATCCTAAAAAGGCATCAAATTGAGGTGGCATTAGTTTCAATGGGCTCCATGCCTCTGGCCTCAAAGTGCCTTTCATGACAGTAGGCCCAAATGTAGGGCACTTTGAGGCCAGATGTAAGGAGGTTCTCAAAAGAAGGGCACTAAATAGAGAATAGGGTGCTATGTGGGACGCAAATAGAGAATAGGGTGCTATGTGGGACGCAGATGTCTCCCGTCTGCTGTCCCATAACTATAGAGAGGCTGAATCAACATTGTAGACTTTGGTCTGAGGAAGTGGAGGAAGGTAGATTGTTCTGTTGGTCCTGGAGATGAAAGCGGGAGAGACCAAGGGACCTGACTGCACTGTAACACTGTAACACTGTGGACGTCCCACTGTAAAACTCGTTGTTTTTATTCTTGCTTGACCTTTAGTGGTCTGAATGAGTGTAGCAAATAAGCAGTGGGCATCTGAATGTAGTGATGGTAAAACACTCACACACACTCACACACTCCCCCATTTCCTGTCTTTGATAGTGTTGTTGACAAACCCTCTGACGGAGGAACAGTGGGTTTCACACCCGTAAAGACTTCTATTGAACTAAAGAGGTTCTAGAATAACTTGCTTTACTTTATGTGGTTTCTGCTTTGTGTGTGTGTGTGTGTGTCACGCCTACTCACTGGTGATTTTAACATGTAAATCTAGGTGTGGAATTAAAAAACAAACATTTGTTATGCATGCCAGCAAGCCACCACACAACATAACACAACACTAAACAATACATTAATGGCACTGTAACGGTGACTAATGGTGCCCACAAACTGTTAGGGCCTACATAAAGCTGTCCCAACAGCAGAGTTCCAACAGCGTACCACTGCTGCACCTGGCTCTCAGCGGAGCCTTGTCTGGCAGTGAAACAGTTCATTCAGCCTCATTTACTGCCTTTAAAAAACATAGCTGATATGGCTGACTTGCTTAAACAAATGTGGTTTCTACTGACAATTGAAACGTACAAACTATGGCACAAAGGGACGACAAGCAGATAAGAGGCAATCTGTAATTTCCATTTAGACATTAATGAATGAGATAGGATGGACATAGTCAATATAACTATTTGTTCAGCACTTTTGAAATGTACAGCGACAGAATTCAGAACATGGGCCATTCTTACAGTATTCTCCCTGTACACCAAGTCAGGTTATAGGCTACATGTGCACCACCAAGTCTGTGCACCAGGAACGCTTCAGTCTGGTTTTAGACCCCATCATAGCACTGAGACTGCACTCGTGAAGGTGGTAAATCATCTTTTAATGGCGTCAGACCAAGGCTCTGCATCTGTCCTCGTGCTCCTAGACCTTAGTGCTGCTTTTGATACCATCGATCACCACATTCATTTTGGAGAGATTGGAAACCCAAATTGGTCTACATGGACAAGTTCTGGCCTGGTTTAGATCTTATCTGTTGGAAAGATATCAGTTTGTCTCTGTGAATGTTACCTCTTGGTGATGTCATTCAGAAACATAATGTTAACTTTCACTGCTATACACAGCTTTCACAGCTGTATATTTTGATGAAACATGGTGAAGCCCCAAAATTGTCCTCCATTGAAGCCTGTGTTTCAGACATAAGGAAGTGGATGGCGGAAAATGTTTTACTTTTAAACTCGAACAAAACAGAGATGCTAGTTTTAGGTCCCAAGAAACAAAGAGATCTTCTGTTGAATCTGACAAGTATTCTTTATGGTTGTACAGTCGTCTCAAATAAAACTGTGAAGGACCTCGGCGTTACTCTGGACCCTGATCTGTCTTTTGACAAACATATCAAGACTGTTTTATTCCGATCTACGAAACATTGCAAAAATCCATGCTTTTGTCACTTCTAGATTAGACTACTGCAATGCTCTACTTTCTGGCTACACGGATTAAGTACTAAATTAACTTCAGTTATTGCTAAACATGGTTGCTAGAATCTTGTCAAGAACCAAACAATGTGATCATATTACTCCAGTGCTAGCCTCACTACACTGGCTTCATGTTAAGGCTAGGGTTGATTTCAAGGTTTTACTGCTAACCTACAAAGCATTACATGGGTTTGCTCCTACCTATCTTTCCGATTTGGTCCTGCCGTACATACCTACACATGCGCTACGGTCACAAGACGCAGGCCTCCTAATTGTCCCTAGAATTTCTAAGTAAACAGCTGGAGGCAGGGATTTGTCCTATAGAGCTCAATTTTTATGGAATGGTCTGCCTATCCATGTGAGAGATGCATACTCTGTCTCGACCTTTAAGTCTTTATTGAAGACTCATCTCTTCATTAGGTCATATGATTGAGTGTAGTCTGGACCAGGGTTCCCGAAGGTGAATGGAAAGGCTGGAGCAACGAACCGCCCTTGCTGTTTCTGCCTGGCCGGTTCCCCTCTCTCCACTGAGATTTTCTGCCTCTAACCCTATTACAGGTGCTAAGTCACTGGATTACTGGTGCTCTCCCATGCCGTCCCTAGGAGGGGTGCGTCACTTGAGTGGGTTGAGTCACTGACGTGGCCTTCCTGTCCGGGTTGGCGCCCCCTTCGTGCCGTGGGGAAGATCTTTTATACTCGGCCTTGTCTCAGGGTAGTACATTGGTGGTTTGAGTGGTGTGGCGGCTGTGCTTTGACAAAGTGGGTGGGATTATATCCTGCCTGTTTGGCCCTATTCAGGGGTATCGTTGGACGGGGCCACAGTGTCTCCCAACCCCTCCTGTCTCAGCCTCCAGTATTTACGGTGCAATAGTTTATGTGTCTGGGTCTAGGATCAGTCTGTTATATCTGGAGTATTTTTCCTTGTCTTATCCGGTGTCCTGTGTGAATTTAAGCATCCTCCCTCTAACTCTCTTACTCTCTTTCTCTCTTCTCGGAGGACCTGAGCCCTAGGACCATGCCTCAGGTCTACCTGACCTGATGACTCCTTGCTGCCCCCAGTCCACCTGGTCGTGCTGCTTCTCCAGTTTCAACTGTTCTGCCTGCAGCAATGGAACCCTGACCTGTTCACCGGACGTGCTACCTTGTGTCCCACCTTCTGTTTTCGACTCTCTTTCTCTACCGCACCTGACATCTCTATCTCTGAATGATCAGCTATGAAAAGCCACCTGACATTTACTCCTGAGGTGCTGACCTGTTGCCCCCTCAACAACCACTGGGATTATTATTATTTGACACTGCTGGTCATCTATGAACGTTTGAACATCTTGGCCATGTTCTGTTATAATCTCCACCCGGCACAGCCAGAAGAGGAATGGTCACCGCTCAGAGCCTGGTTCCTCTCTAGGTTTCTTCCTGGGTTCCATCTCATCAAACTTTGTCATCAAAGTCAGGCATTCTCTGGATTTATGGTGCTTTCAAGACAACTGGGAAATCTGGAAAAAAAACATGGTTGAATCATGTTGACGTCAGTGATCTTCAAGTCGGAGCTCTAGAAAGAGTCCTGGGAGTTCAAAATGTATTCTCTGAGTCGAAGCTCATTTTTCCCAGATTACCCAGTTCCCGAGTTTCCAGTTGTTTTAAGTGTGGCAGAAGTCATGCTGGATTGACAGCATGACCAATGTTGAATGTTTATCCTTTTAACCTTGGAAAATAGATACTCAAAGACAGACTTGGCACCACACACCCACTCCACTGAATAGCAGGCTAGTGGTTGCTTTGCAATGCTTGCAGTTAGCTATTGATTCCTTCCAAACTACTCATTGTTGAATTTGCAATTTCCAACTTGTTATGTAATGTTTATGTCCAATGGCCGATGAGCACCGATATGTTTTATCTATAATTTCTCTTCATTATTTCTCTTCATATGACAAGGATAAACAATTATTTGCCAGTAGATTGTCGACTTGATCCATGATGATGATTGCTAGCTTGCTAGCTAAGATTTTGAAAGTATAATGTAGACACGATCCATCCAATCAAAGCTACAGTAGATATGTCATTTGATGTCATATCAAATTGATATGTGACGTGTATGAATGCCAAAATAACATGCAAAACAGGCAACCCCCCCCTAAAAATATATATACATATACTGTACAGAGCAACCGGAAAGTATTCAGACCCCTTGACTTTTCCCGCATTTTGTTACATCACAGCCTTATTCTAAAATGAATGAAATCGTTTTTTTCCCCTCATCACTCTACACGCAATACCCCATAATGACAAAGCAAAAATGTTTTGGGGGATTTTGTTTGCAAATGCATTAAAAATAACAAATGAAATATGACATTTACAAAGTTATTCAGTCTTTACTCAGTACTTTGTTGCACCACCATTACAGCCTTGAGTCTTATTGGGAATGACGCTACAAGCGTGGCACATCTGTATTTGGGGAGTTTCTCTCTTTATTTTCTGCAGATCCTCTCAAGCTCTGTCAGGTTGAACGGGGAATGTCGCTGTACAGCTATTTTCAGTTCTCTCCAGAGATTTTCGATCGGGTTCAAGTCCAGGCTTGAACCCCCAAGGACATTCAGAGACTTGTCCCGAAGCCACTCCTGCGTTGTCTTGGCTGTGTGCTTCAGATTATTGTCCTGTTGGAAGTTTAACCTTCACCTTAGTCTGAGGTCCTGCGTGCTCTGGAGCAGGTTTTCATCAAGGATCTCTCTGTTCTTTGCTCCGTTCATCTTTCCCCCACTGAAAAACAACCCCACAGCATGATGCTGCCACCACCATGCTTCACCATAGGGATGGTGCCAGGTTTCCTCCAGACGTGACACTTAGCTTTAAGACCAAAGAGTTAAATCTTGGTTTCATCAGACCAGAGAATCTTGTTTCTCATGGTCCGAGAGTCCTTTATTTATTTTTTCCTGAGGAGTGGCTTCCTTCTGGCAACTCTACCATTAAGGCCTGATTGGTGGAGTGCTGCAAAGATGGTTGCTCTTCTGGAAGGTTCTCCCATCTCCACAGAGGAACTCTGAAGCTCTGTCAGAGTAACCATCGGGTTCTTGGTCATCTCCTTGACCAAGGCCCTTCTCCCCCGATTGTTCAGTTTTGCCAGGCGGCCAGCTCTAGGAAGAGCCTTGGTGGTTCCAAACTTCTTCCATTTAAGAATGATGGAGGCCACTGTGTTCTTGGGGACCTTCAATTCTGCAGATTGTTTTTGGTACCCTTCCCCAGATCTGTGCCTCGACACAATCCTGTCTCAGAACTCAACAGACAATTTCTTCAACCTCATGGCTTGGTTTTTGCTCTGACATGCACTGTCAACTATGGGACCTTATATAGACAGTTTGTGCCTTTCCAAATCATGTCCAATTAATCAAATTTACCAAATGTGGACGCCAATCAAGTTGTAGAATCATTTCAAGAATGATCAATGGAAACAGTCTCATAGCAAAGTGTCTGAATACTTATGTAAATAAGGTATTTCTGTTTTTATTTTTAATACATTTGCAAAAATGTCTAAAAACCTGTTTTCACTTTGTCGTTATGGGATATTGGCTGTAAAGTAACAGCATGTAGAAAAATTCAAGGGGTCTGAATACTTTCTGAATACACTGTGTATATATACATATATAAATGTTTTTAGCTGAAAACAGGTGGGCTGTTGCCACTACGCCTACTCCCTCCTTGTAGCCCTCGATGTCGCCGGTCTACTAACCACCAGTCCTGGCAACCCACATTGCTCACACCTGGCAACCATCATTGTGCACACCTGGCAACCATCATTGTGCACACCTGGCAACCATCATTGGGCACACCTGCTCCCCATCGTTAAGCACACCTGGACTTTATCACCACCCTGATAACTCTCCCTTCGTATAGCCCTCATCAACCTTAGTCATCTGGCAGTATTGGTTCTGTCGTCATGTCCAGATGCTTTTCTTGTTTTGTTCGCTATTATTTATCTCACCATCTGCACCTGCTTCCTGACTACCTGTGTCTTCGTTACAGTGTGTGTGAATGCCAGTGAGAGGTCTGCTATGCAGTTCTTTGGAAAAACCAAGATGATCATGTACTGTTGCTGAATGTTGAAACAGGTTGTAAAATACCTCTGCTGTTGTTTTGAGGGTGTACTGACTGTAGCTAGTGTGAGGTTAGACATTAGAGACTGGGAATGAAAGGCTAAGATTGTTTGTAGGTGTACGTACTGTAGTAGATTCCTAATATAAATAGACGCTGAGCTAGATTCGGGACAGGATTCAGTCCGATCAGCTTTGTCATTTATAAGCTACAGTGAATGTGGTCTCCATGAACATTGCCTTTAAAAGGTGCATACCCAACAAACCGCCATCAGCTTGACTCCCTGCCTAGGGCTCCTGGAACTATGGAAAGGTACTGTTTATGACAATGTTTCAATTGGCTACTGATGGTAACCCTCTGACACACTCTATTTCAGCTCTCCAACATGCTCTGACAGGAAAACAGAGGAATGTGATAAATGAGGCGTGGAGGAGAGGAGCGAGGGAGGCAGTGAAGGAGTGTAAAGTGTTGCCCGGGGCTGCCCTTCTTCATCTTTGAGATCAGACAGGTGAATAGACCAGCTGAGCAGACCAGCTGAATAGACCAGCTGAATAGACCAGCTGAGGAGACCAGCTGAATAGACCAGCTGAATAGACAGGTGAATAGACCAGCTGAATAGACCAGCTGAATAGACCAGCTGAATAGACCAGCTGATCAGACCAGCTGAATAGACCAGCTGAATAGACCAGCTGAATAGACCAGCTGATCAGACCAGCTGAATAGACCAGCTGAATGGACCAGCTGAATAGACCAACTGAGCAGACCAGCTGAATAGACCAGCTGAGCAGACCAGCTGAATAGACCAGCTGAGCAGACCAGCTGAATAGACCAGCTGAATGGACCAGCTGAATGGACCAGCTGAGGAGACCAGGTGAATAGACCAGCTGAATGGACCAGCTGAATAGACCAGCTGAATGGACCAGCTGAATGGACCAGCTGAGGAGACCAGCTGAATAGACCAGCTGAATGGACCAGCTGAATGGACCAGCTGAATGGACCAGCTGAGGAGACCAGGTGAATAGACCAGCTGAATAGACCAGCTGAATGGACCAGCTGAATGGACCAGCTGAATGGACCAGCTGAGGAGACCAGCTGAATAGACCAGCTGAATGGACCAGCTGAATGGACCAGCTGAGGAGACCAGGTGAATAGACCAGCTGAATAGACCAGCTGAATGGACCAGCTGAATGGACCAGCTGAATGGACCAGCTGAATGGACCAGCTGAGGAGACCAGGTGAATAGACCAGCTGAATAGACCAGCTGAATAGACCAGCAGAATAGACCAGCTGAGCAGACCAGCTGAATAGACCAGCTGAATAGACCAGCTGAGTAGACCAGCTGAATAGACCAGCTGAAAAGACCAGCTGAATAGACCAGCTGAGGAGACCAGCTGAGCAGACCAGCTGAATAGACCAGCTGAATAGACCAGCTGAATAGACCAGCTGAATAGACCAGCTGAGGAGACCAGCTGAGCAGACCAGCTGAATAGACCAGCTGAATAGACCAGCTGAATAGACCAGCTGAATAGACCAGCTGAGCAGACCAGCTGAGCAGACCAGCTGAATAGACCAGCTGAATAGACCAGCTGAGCAGACCAGCTGAATAGACCAGCTGAATAGACCAGCTGAGCAGACCAGCTGAATAGACCAGCTGAATAGACCAGCTGAGCAGACCAGCTGAATGGACCAGCTGAATAGACCAGATGAATCGACCAGCTGAATAGACCAGCTGAGCAGACCAGCTGAATAGACCAGCTGAGCAGACCAGCTGAATAGACCAGCTGAATAGACCAGCTGAGCAGACCAGCTGAGCAGACCAGCTGAATGGACCAGCTGAGCAGACCAGCTGAGCAGACCAATTGAATAGACCAGCTGAATAGAAGAGCTGAGTTACACAGTAGCAGCAGTAACCTGAGACAGTCAGTATATGACAGAACAGTTCTCAAGTACATCAAAGCTGTTTCTCTAACAAACACATCACATATCCCCGGTGGAATGCTTCCCCTAGCAGATGTGGGAGAGAGAGAGAAACTCAAAACTCAAAACTATGTGTCCCACTGCATTCTCCAGTTTTAGCCCACAGGCTGAGCCTGTGGATAACTGCCATTGTTTCAGTGACACGCTAGCCTCATGCTCTCATAATGCAAGCTTGTATACTATGCAACCTTGTATACTATGCAAGGTATCTGCAATCTGCAATACATAACCTGACAGTGCCTACTAGCTACGTCACCTGATGTGACTGAACTAGGGGGGATCTGATTGGTGGATAAATACTTCCGATCTGTACTGTATAAGATTATGCGGGAGGGACAAAGAAAATAAGGACAATTAAAGAGTTCTGTTCTCACAGACGGAGAGAGAGAGAAAGTATGAGAGAGAGATCCCTCCCTGTCAGCTGTATAGCAGTAGATGGAAGGCTGGGTTCAGAGTGACTGAGGTAAAATTCATAAATGAATGTCCCTTTACCAACTGGCTTCTGTTTCTTGCCAAACACAAAGGAGCATCAATACACATACACACCCAGGAGTCCTGGAAATATACAGTAATACATCTGTATCAGTGATTAAGCCACCAAGACTGTGATGCATTCATATGTTCCTTTGTCTTTCAGGAAGACAAGACCTATTTTTTTATCTCACAATCAGGAACAGCAAGATAAGGTCTTACAGTGAAAGTCATTTACACTTTCCTGGGTGTGATTGCTGGATGTGACACTCTTCTGAGACAGCTCTGGTATGTCACTGGTACACATGGGTACTCTCAGCCTCATTCCTCAGTAGCTTGGACGGCCCTGTCAGTGGCTGTTGGGTAAGAAAATGTCCAACAGCTCGAGTTAAATATTTACAACTCCTGAAATAAACTGACAGAGAGTGTGTGTGTGTGTGTGTGTGTGTGTGTGTGTGTGTGTGTGTGTGTGTGTGTGTGTGTGTGTGTGTGTGTGTGTGTGTGTGTGTGTGTGTGTGTGTGTGTGTGTGTGTGTGTGATTTATGACCGGAAGGCCTTTGTTGTTTTACAATTTTCAACATGTTTGAAGAGCAAACTTTTCAACCTTTTACCTTTTCAGCACCTTTCATCATCAGAGCAGCGGTTTCCTTTCTATAATAAAATCAGTTTCCACATCCCAGACTCTGTAATCCTCCAGGACCAATATCACAATACTCTATTTATTGCACCATTAACACAGTATATTGCTATACAGCAGATATTGGTTCAATAACTATTTGAATATTTTCAAATACATTTGAGCTTTTGCTTTAGCCTGCCTGGACTGCCAGTGGGGCGAGGTTTCAGCTTTGAGACTTTATATTTGTTCCTTTGCGACAGGCAAGCTCAATCAAGCACAAATACAGTATTTCAAATGATTTCAAGTAGTATTTGAATCCATGTCTGTTGCACAGCACCTCATCATTGGACTTGGAACCTTAAGACATTGCCCCTAGATTGGACTGCACAGATCCACTCTGTTGATGAGGGTGTCATAGAGATGTGCTCACAACACAACATCATCATTTGATGTTTAAAAGCATAAAAAGAATGTTCTGTGAATGCTGGCTGTTGTGGGTTATAGATAGCAGTGATTACACCATCAATCGCCTTTTCCCTCTAGGTCTCTTACGCTCTTGATTACTCTCACTCACTCACTCACTCACCACTCACTCACCACCACTCACCACCACTCACTCACCACCACCACCACTCACTCACCACCACTCACCACCACTCACCACCCACTCACTCACTCACTCACCACTCACTCACTCACTCACCACCACTCACCACCACTCACTCACTCACCACTCACTCACTCACTCACTCACCACCACTCAAATAACAAGCGTAATTTGCTTGCATGAAAGAAGCAATCAAATGTTGTAAAAGCAGTACATATTATTACAAACAATAGCCACAAAGTACAACACTTTCTCTCTTCCTCTCTACAGCAGCTTACTTTCCATGATACACTTTCCTCACAGGAGGTTGGTGGGCCCTTAGTTGGGGAGGAAGGGCTCGTGGTAATGACTGGAGCGGATTCAATGGAATGGTATCAAATACATCAAACTCATGGTTTCCATGGTTTCCATGTGTTAGATGCCATTCCATTTGCTCCGTTCAGGCCATTGTTATGAGTGGTTCTCCTCTCAGCAGCCTCTGGGGCCTGGTCTGTCCAGAAACATTTCTACCCTGTATCTAACATCCCTTCTCCAGGGCTTTCTACCCAGAATCAACCCCTCTACTGCCAAGTATCTAGCAGTCAAATCTGTAGCTCTCTATTATCTGGGTAACAGGAGTTGGTGGTTCAGGCTGTGTCAGTCTCTATTATCTGGGTAATATGAGTTGGTAGATCAGGTTGTATCAGTCTCTATTATCTGGGTAACAGGAGTTGGTGGTTCAGGCTGTGTCAGTCTCTATTATCTGGGTAATATGAGTTGGTAGATCAGGTTGTATCAGTCTCTATTATCTGGGTAATAGGAGTTGGTAGATCAGGTTGTATCAGTCTCTATTATCTGGGTAACAGGAGTTGGTGGTTCAGGCTGTGTCAGTCTCTATTATCTGGGTAATATGAGTTGGTAGATCAGGTTGTATCAGTCTCTATTATCTGGGTAATATGAGTTGGTAGATCAGGTTGTATCAGTCTCTATTATCTGGGTAATAGGAGTTGGTAGATCAGGCTGTATCAGACTATTATCTGGGTAATAGGAGTTGGTAGATCAGGTTGTATCAGTCTCTATTATCTGGGTAACAGGAGTTGGTGGTTCAGGCTGTGTCAGTCTCTATTATCTGGGTAATATGAGTTGGTAGATCAGGTTGTATCAGTCTCTATTATCTGGGTAATATGAGTTGGTAGATCAGGTTGTATCAGTCTCTATTATCTGGGTAATAGGAGTTGGTAGATCAGGCTGTATCAGACTATTATCTGGGTAATAGGAGTTGGTAGATCAGGTTGTATCAGTCTCTATTATCTGGGTAACAGGAGTTGGTGGTTCAGGCTGTGTCAGTCTCTATTATCTGGGTAATATGAGTTGGTAGATCAGGCTGTATCAGACTATTATCTGGGTAACAGGAGTTGGTAGATCAGGCTGTATCAGTCTCTATTATCTGGGTAACAGGAGTTGGTAGATCAGGTTGTATCAGTCTCTATTATCTGGGTAACAGGAGTTGGTAGATCAGGTTGTATCAGTCTCTATTATCTGGGTAATATGAGTTGGTAGATCAGGTTGTATCAGTCTCTATTATCTGGGTAATATGAGTTGGTAGATCAGGTTGTATCAGTCTCTATTATCTGGGTAATAGGAGTTGGTAGATCAGGTTGTATCAGTCTCTATTATCTGGGTAATAGGAGTTGGTGGTTCAGGCTGTGTCAGTCTCTATTACCTGGGTAATATGAGTTGGTAGATCAGGTTGTATCTGTCATGTTTGTCATTTATTGTCATGTCTTGTCCCTGTGCTCCCCATGCTATTCGTTTCCCTCTGCTGGTCTTGTTTGGTTCTATCCCTCTCTCTCCCCCTCCCTCTCTCTCTCTCTCGCTCTCTCTTCTCTCTGTCGTTCCGTTCCTGCTCCCAGCTGTTCCTATTCCCCTAATCATCATTTAGTCTTCCCACACCTGTTCCCGATCCTTTCCCCTGATTAGAGTCCCTATTTATTCCTTTGTGATCCGTTCCTGTTCCGTCGGTTCCTTGTATTGTATTCACCATGCTGTGATTGCGTTTCGCCCTGTCCTGTCGTGTTTTTGCCGTGATTGTGTATCACCCTGTCCTGTCGTGTTTTGTGCCTTCATCAGACGCTGCGTGTGAGCAGGTGTCTCAGTCGACTACGGCCTGCGCCTACCCGAAGCGACCTGCAGTCTGTGGCCGCTTCTCCAGTTGTTTTTCCTCTACAATCTAGAGGATTTCTGTTATTCCGTTTTGAACATTAATAAACTCTGTTTCTGTTAAGTCGCGTTTGGGTCCTCTTTCACCTGCATGACAGAAGGAACCGACCAAGGAATGGACCCAGCGACTTCAGACGCTCGTTACACTGCCGTCGAGATCCAAGGAGCCATGCTCGGCAGACACGAGCAGGAATTGTCTGCTGCTCGCCATGCCGTGGAGAACCTGGCCGCTCAGGTTTCCGACCTCTGGACAGTTCCAGAGTCTCGTCTCGTGCCACCTGTTACTCCTGGCCTGCCGAGCCTCCAGAACCCAGGGTTAATAACCCACCTTGCTACTCCGGGCAGCCCACTGAGTGCCGCTCCTTTCTCACGCAGTGTGAGATTGTGTTCTCTCTCCAACCCCACACATACTCTAGAGAGAGAGCTCGGGTTGCTTACGTCATTTCACTCCTTACTGGCCGGGCTCGAGAATGGGGCACAGCTATCTGGGAGGCAAGGGCTGATTGCTCTAACAGATTCCAGAACTTTAAAGAGGAGATGATTCGGGTTTTTGACCGTTCAGTTTTTGGTGGGGAGGCTTCTAGGGCCCTGGCTTCCTTATGCCAAGGTGAACGGTCCATAACGGATTATTCCATTGAGTTTCGCACTCTTGCTGCCTCTAGTGAGTGGAACGAGCCGGCGCTGCTCGCTCGTTTTCTGGAGGGACTCCACGCAGTGGTTAAGGATGAGATTCTCTCCCGGGAGGTTCCATCAGATGTGGATTCTTTGATTGCTCTCGCCATCCACATAGAACGACGGGTAGATCTTCGTCACCGGGCTCGTGGAAGAGAGCTCGCATCAACGGTGTTTCCCTGCTCCGCATCGCAACCATCTCCCTCCTCTGGCTTTGAGACTGAGCCCATGCAGCTGGGAGGGATTAGCATCTCGAATAAGGAGAGGGAACGGAGGATTACCAACCGCCTGTGCCTCTATTGCGGAGTTGCTGGACATTTTGTTAATTCATGTCCAGTAAGAGGCCAGAGTCCATCAGTAAGCGGAGGGCTACTGGTGAGCGCTACTACTCAGGTCCCTTCATCTAGATCTTGTACTACTATGTCGGTCCATCTACGCTGGACCGGTTCGGGTGCTACATGCAGTGCTTTGATTGACTCTGGGGCTGAGGGTTGTTTCATGGACGAAGCATGGGTTCGGAAACATAACATTCCTTTCAGACCGTTAGACAGGCCTACGCCCATGTTTGCCTTAGATGGTAGTCATCTTCCCAGTATCAAATTTGAGACACTACCGTTAACTCTCACAGTATCTGGTAACCACAGTGAGACTATTTCTTTTTTGATTTTCCATTCACCGTTTACACCTGTTGTTTTGGGTCATCCCTGGCTAGTATGTCATAATCCTTCTATTAATTGGTCTAGTAATTCTATCCTATCCTGGAACGTTTCTTGTCATGTGAAGTGTTTAATGTCTGCCATCCCTCCCGTTTCTTCTGTTCCTACTTCTCAGGAGGAACCTGGCGATTTGACAGGAGTGCCGGAGGAATATCATGATCTGCGCACGGTCTTCAGTCGGTCCCGAGCCAACTCCCTTCCTCCTCACCGGTCGTATGATTGTAGTATTGATCTCCTTCCGGGGACCACTCCTCCTCGAGGTAGACTATACTCTCTGTCGGCTCCCGAACGTAAGGCTCTCGAGGATTATTTGTCTGTGTCTCTTGACGCCGGTACCGTTGTGCCTTCTTCTTCTCCGGCCGGGGCGGGGTTCTTTTTGTTAAAAAGAAGGACGGTACTCTGCGCCCTGCGTGGATTATCGAGGGCTGAATGACATAACGGTTAAGAATCGTTATCCGCTTCCCCTTATGTCATCAGCCTTCGAGATTCTGCAGGGAGCCAGGTGCTTTACTAAGTTGGACCTTCGTAACGCTTACCATCTCGTGCGCATCAGAGAGGGGGACGAGTGGAAAACGGCGTTTAACACTCCGTTAGGGCATTTTGAGTACCGGGTTCTGCCGTTCGGTCTCGCCAATGCGCCAGCTGTTTTCAGGCATTAGTTAATGATGTTCTGAGAGACATGCTGAACATTTTTGTTTTTGTCTATCTTGACGATATCCTGATTTTTTCTCCGTCACTCGAGATTCATGTTCAGCACGTTCGACGTGTTCTACAGCGCCTTTAGAGAATTGTCTCTACGTAAAGGCTGAGAAGTGCTCTTTTCATGTCTCCTCCGTTACTTTTCTCGGTTCCGTTATTTCCGCTGAAGGCATTCAGATGGATTCCGCTAAGGTCCAAGCTGTCAGTGATTGGCCCGTTCCAAGGTCACGTGTCGAGTTGCAGCGCTTTTTAGGTTTCGCTAATTTCTATCGGCGTTTCATTCGTAATTTCGGTCAAGTTGCTGCCCCTCTCACAGCTCTTACTTCTGTTAAGACGTGTTTTAAGTGGTCCGGTTCCTTCAGGAGCTTTTGATCTTCTAAAAGAACGTTTTACGTCCGCTCCTATCCTCGTTACTCCTGACGTCACTAGACAATTCATTGTCGAGGTTGACGCTTCAGAGGTAGGCGTGGGAGCCATCCTATCCCAGCGCTTCCAGTCTGACGATAAGGTTCATCCTTGCGCTTATTTTCTCATCGCCTGTCGCCATCTGAGCGCAACTATGATGTGGGTAACCGTGAACTGCTCGCCATCCGCTTAGCCCTAGGCGAATGGCGACAGTGGTTGGAGGGCGACCGTTCCTTTTGTCGTTTGGACAGACCATAAGAACCTTGAGTACATCCGTTCTGCCAAACGACTTAATGCCCGTCAAGCTCGTTGGGCGTTGTTTTTCGCTCGTTTCGAGTTTGTGATTTCTTACCGTCCGGGTAGCAAGAACACCAAGCCTGATGCCTTATCCCGTCTGTTTAGTTCTTCTGTGGCTTCTACTGATCCCGAGGGGATTCTTCCTTATGGGCGTGTTGTCGGGTTAACAGTCTGGGGAATTGAAAGACAGGTTAAGCAAGCACTCACGCACACTGCGTCGCCGCGCGCTGTCCTAGTAACCTCCTTTTCGTTCCTGTTTCCACTCGTCTGGCTGTTCTTCAGTGGGCTCACTCTGCCAAGTTAGCTGGTCATCCCGGTGTTCGAGGCACTCTTGCGTCTATTCGCCAGCGCTTTTGGTGGCCGACTCAGGAGCGTGACACGCGCCGTTTCGTGGCTGCTTGTTCGGACTGCGCGCAGACTAAGTCGGGTAACTCTCCTCCTGCCGGTCGTCTCAGACCGCTCCCCATTCCTTCTCGACCATGGTCTCACATTGCCTTAGACTTCATTACCGGTCTGCCTTTGTCTGCGGGGAAGACTGTGATTCTGACGGTTGTCGATAGGTTCTCTAAGGCGGCACATTTCATTCCCCTCGCTAAACTTCCTTCCGCTAAGGAGACGGCACAAATCATTATTGAGAATGTATTCAGAATTCATGGCCTCCCGTTAGACGCCGTTTCAGACAGAGGCCCGCAATTCACGTCACAGTTTTGGAGGGAGTTCTGTCGTTTGATTGGTGCGTCCGTCAGTCTCTCTTCCGGGTTTCATCCCCAGTCTAACGGTCAAGCAGAGAGGGCCAATCAGACGATTGGTCGCATACTACGCAGCCTTTCTTTCAGAAACCCTGCGTCTTGGGCAGAACAGCTCCCCTGGGCAGAATACGCTCACAATCGCTTCCTTCGTCTGCTACCGGGTTATCTCCGTTTCAGAGTAGTCTGGGTTACCAGCCTCCTCTGTTCTCATCCCAGCTTGCCGAGTCCAGCGTTCCCTCCGCTCAAGCGTTTGTCCAACGTTGTGAGCGCACCTGGAGGAGGGTGAGGTCTGCACTTTGCCGTTACAGGGCACAGACGGTGAGAGCCGCCAATAAACGCAGGATTAAGAGTCCAAGGTATTGTTGCGGCCAGAGAGTGTGGCTTTCCACTCGCAACCTTCCTCTTACGACAGCTTCTCGTAAGTTGACTCCGCGGTTCATTGGTCCGTTCCGTGTCTCCCAGGTCGTCAATCCTGTCGCTGTGCGACTGCTTCTTCCGCGACATCTTCGTCGCGTCCATCCTGTCTTCCATGTCTCCTGTGTTAAGCCTTTCTTCGCACCCCCGTTCGTCTTCCCTCCCCCTCCCGTCCTTGTCGAGAGCGCACCTATTTACAAGGTACATAAGATTATGGACATGCGTTCTCGGGGACGGGGTCACCAATACCTAGTGGATTGGGAGGGTTACGGTCCTGAGGAGAGGAGTTGGGTTCCGTCTCGGGGCGTGCTGGACCGTTCGCTCATCGATGATTTCCTCCGTTGCCGCCAGGATTCCTCTCGAGTGCGCCAGGAGGCGCTCGGTGAGTGGGGGGTACTGTCATGTTTGTCATTTATTGTCATGTCTTGTCCCTGTGCTCCCCATGCTATTCGTTTCCCTCTGCTGGTCTTGTTTGGTTCTATCCCTCTCTCTCCCCTCCCTCTCTCACTCTCTCGCTCTCTCTTCTCTCTGTCGTTCCGTTCCTGCTCCCAGCTGTTCCTATTCCCCTAATCATCATTTAGTCTTCCCACACCTGTTCCCGATCCTTTCCCCTGATTAGAGTCCCTATTTATTCCTTTGTGATCCGTTCCTGTTCCGTCGGTTCCTTGTATTGTATTCACCATGCTGTGATTGCGTTTCGCCCTGTCCTGTCGTGTTTTGCCGTGATTGTGTATCACCCTGTCCTGTCGTGTTTGTGCCTTCATCAGACGCTGCGTGTGAGCAGGTGTCTCAGTCGACTACGGCCTGCGCCTACCCGGCGACCTGCAGTCTGTGGCCGCTTCTCCAGTTGTTTTTCCCCTCTACAATCTAGAGGATTTCTGTTATTCCGTTTTGAACATTAATAAACTCTG
>NW_025747827.1:0-45562 GCF_021184085.1 Oncorhynchus gorbuscha | reverse complement strand
TACTACACACTATCATACTACTACTACTACTACACACTATCATACTACTACTACTACTAATCACACTACTACTACACACTATCATACTACTACTACTAAATACTATCATACT
Organism: Oncorhynchus gorbuscha; assembly: GCF_021184085.1. Lineage (NCBI taxonomy): Eukaryota > Metazoa > Chordata > Actinopteri > Salmoniformes > Salmonidae > Oncorhynchus > Oncorhynchus gorbuscha. Next base: position 45,450 of record NW_025747827.1, on the reverse strand, counting down.
ACTACTAAACACTATCATACTACTACTACTAAACACTATCATACTACTACTACTACTACTACTACATACTACTACTACTACTACACACTATCATACTACTACTACTACACATTATCATACTACTACTACTACTACTACACACTATCATACTACTACTACTACTAATCACAATCATACTACTACTACTACACATTATCATACTACTACTACTACTACACACTATCATACTACTACTACTACTACACACTATCATACTACTACTACTACTACTACACATATCATACTACTACTACTACACATTATCTACTACTACTACTACTACACACTATCATATACTACTACTACTACTACACACTATCATACTACTACTACTACTACACACTATCATACTACTACTAATCACACCATACTACTACTACTACTACTACTACTACTACTATCATACTCCTACTAATCACACCATACTACTACTACTACTACTACACTATCATACTACTACTAATCACACCATACTACTACATACTACTACTACTACTACACACTATCATACTCCTACTAATCACACCATACTACTACTACTACATCATACACTAACTACTACTACATACTACTACTAATCACACCATACATACTACTACTACTACACACTATCATACTCCTACTAATCACACCATACCTACTAATCACACCATACTACTACTACTACTACACACTATCATATCATACTACTACTAATCACACCATACTACTACTACTACTACACACTACTATCATACTAATCACTACTAATCACACACTATCATACTACTACTAATACTACTACTACTACACACTATCATACTACCTACTAATCACACCATACTACTACTACTACTACACACTATCATACTACTACTAATCACACCATACTACTACTACTACTAATCACACCATACTACTACTAATCACACCATACTACTACTAATCACACTATCATACTACTACTAATCACACCATACTACTACTACTATCACACCATACTACTACTAATCACACCATACTACTACTAATCACACTAATCACATACTACTACTACTAATCACACCATACTACTACTACTACACTATCATACTCCTACTAATCACACCATACTACTACTACTACTAATCACACCATACTACTACTACTACTAATCACACCATACTACTACTACTACACACTATCATACTACTACTAATCACACCATACTACTACTAATCACACCATACTACTACTCCTACTAATCACACCATACTACTACTCCTACTAATCACACCATACTACTACTACTACTAATCACTACTACTAACATACTATACTACTACACACTAATCACTAATCACACCATACTACTACTAATCACACCATATACTACTACTAATCACACCATACTACTACTCCTACTAATCACACCATACTCCTACTAATCACACCATACTACTACTAATCACACCATACTACTACTACTACTAATCACACCATACTACTACTACTACTAATCACACCATACTACTACTACTACTAATCACACCATACTACTACTAATCACACCATACTACTACTACTACAGGTTAAATGCAACAGGTTCATGATAAACAGTTGTTTATCTGTGAATGTTTACCTCATCTTCTTGTGGTTGTTCTTCTTCACTGTGGGCTCTTTGTCATTCTTCTCCTGGTCCGTTCTGTCCTTCTTGTCCTTCTTGGGCAGCAGCGTGGGCGAGGCGAACTGCGGCGCTACCCGCTGAGCAACCAGCTGGGAGACAGGACGAGGCTTCCTGTAGGAGCACACCGTACCATTAGTGAGACAGGGAAGCGTTTAGCGAGCAAAACCAATGTGTTATATTTACAAACTATCTAGTAATTAGCCGTTTCTAAGCCATTTATAAAGTACACCTTAATGTAAAGGGTCGACAATAAACGTTTGAAAAAGCTGGAATCTTGGATACAGCAATCAACAATGACGTCACTTATGGGAACAACAGAACTCGGCCAACATAACAAGTGAAAAGGCCGAAGCAGTGACCACTAACCACCCAGCTTAATACTTAAAAGAACATACAGCATTGGATGCAATCTGTGGGTGTAGTCAAACCTACTCCCTGAAGAAGCAGCTACGCCATGTCCTCCTCCTCTGTCGAAATGCTTCACAAAAACATGCATTATGCAATTATTCCACTGTATACATGAGCTGTCAGGTCCTGTACTCTGCTTCTTTAGGGACGGACAAATCACTAGTGTGAATGCAGCCCAGCCCACAGTGCTGACAGACCCATCTGCTGTTCTGCATGGGGAGATTACTACACCATACAGTCAGTGTGTGGTGTGTTCTGTCATGGGGAGATTACTACACCATACAGTCAGTGTGTGGTGTGTTCTGCTATGGGAGATTACTACACCATACAGTCAGTGTGTGGTGTGTTCTGCCATGGGGAGATTACTACACCAAACAGTCAGTGTGTGGTGTGTTCTGCCATGGGGAGATTACTACACCATACAGTCAGTGTGTGTGTGTGTGTGTGTGTGTGTGTGTGTGTGTGTGTGTGTGTGTGTGTGTGTGTGTGTGTGTGTGTGTGTGTGTGTGTGTGTGTGTGTGTGTGTGTGTGTGTGTGTGTGTGTGTGTGTGTGTGTGTGTGTGTGTGTGTGTGTGTGTGTGTGTGTGGTGTTACATACACCATACAGTCAGTGTGTGTGTGTGTTGTTCTGCCATGGTGAGATTACTACACCATACAGTCAGTGTGTGTGTTGTGTGTGTGTGTGTTGTGTTGTGTTCTGCCATGGGGAGATTACTACACCATATCAAATCAAATCAAATCAAATTTTATTTGTCACATACACATGGTTAGCAGATGTTAAATGCGAGTGTAGCGAAATGCTTGTGCTTCTAGTTCCGACAATGCAGTGATAACCAACAAGTAATCTAACTAACAATTCCAAAACAGTCAGTGTGTGTGTGTGTGTGTGTGTGTGTGTGTGTGTGTGTGTGTGTGTGTGTGTGTGTGTGTGTGTGTGTGTGTGTGTGTGTGTGTTGTGTTCTGTGTGGGTGTTACTGCCATGGGGAGTGTGTGTGTGTGTGTGTGTGTGTGTGTGTGTGTGTGTGTGTGTGTGTGTGTGTGTGTGTGTGTGTGTGTGTGTGTGTGTGTGTGTGTGTGTGTGTGTGTGTGTGTGTGTGTGTGTGTGTGTGTGTGTGTGTGTGTGTGTGTGTGTGTTGTGTTCTGCCATGGGGAGATTACTACACCATACAGTCAGTGTGTGTGTTGTGTGTGTGTGTGTTGTGTTGTGTTCTGCCATGGGGAGATTACTACACCATACAGTCTCTGTACTGACTGCAGAGTGATCTTTCCTTTCAGTGGTTCACACGCTGACATTTGACAGATGAGCCCTTGAGGCATGCAGAAACTCCACCAGCACATTTTGTACCAAATTCACCACCATGAGAGTAATTGTCATCAGCTTGTCTCTAGTCAATTCCAATCACGCTGTAGTAAGATGGAGAAACAGTTTAGCCTAGAAAATACTCCTTGTTTCTGCAGTGCTAATAATCAGTGTGCTTATCTGTGATGGATCCGTTTAACTTCTGAATACTCTCAAACAGAACAGTACTTGACTTTCTGACACACAGAAACCATGACAACTACAGCTGGACCGAGTCGCTAAGGGAAGAGGAAGGCATTGTTTACATTTAACATTTAAGTCATTTAGCAGACGCTCTTATCCAGAGCGACTTACAAATTGATGCATTCACGGTTTAGATGACCGTAATGGCCTCAATTACGCTACAGCCTGAAAAAGCTACATTCAAGTGTTGTTCTGAAAATCCCCTTACAGTAACTGCATCAAGGCCAGCCAGCATGGACATGTATCAAATGGCCTATATACTGCCAGAGACTGTATATCCCCTTACAGTAACTGCATCAAGGCCAGCCAGCATGGACATGTCCACATGGCCTATATACTGCCAGAGACTGTATATCCCCTTACAGTAACTGCATCAAGGCCAGCCAGCATGGACATGTCCACATGGCCTATATACTGCCAGAGACTGTATATCCCCTTACAGTAACTGCATCAAGGCCAGCCAGCATGGACATGTCCACATGGCCTATATACTGCCAGAGACTGTATATCCCCTTACAGTAACTGCATCAAGGCCAGCCAGCATGGACATGTCCACATGGCCTATATACTGCCAGAGACTGTATATCCCCTTACAGTAACTGCATCAAGGCCAGCCAGCATGGACATGTCCACATGGCCTATATACTGCCAGAGACTGTATATCCCCTTACAGTAACTGCATCAAGGCCAGCCAGCATGGACATGTCCACATGGCCTATATACTGCCAGAGACTGTATATCCCCTTACAGTAACTGCATCAAGGCCAGCCAGCATGGACATGTCCACATGGCCTATATACTGCCAGAGACTGTATATCCCCTTACAGTAACTGCATCAAGGCCAGCCAGCATGGACATGTCCACATGGCCTATATACTGCCAGAGACTGTATATCCCCTTACAGTAACTGCATCAAGGCCAGCCAGCATGGACATGTCCACATGGCAGCCAGCATGGACATGTACCACATGGCCTATATACTGCCAGAGACTGTATATCCCCTTACAGTAACTGCATCAAGGCCAGCCAGCATGGACATGTCCACATGGCCTATATACTGCCAGAGACTGTATATCCCCTTACAGTAACTGCATCAAGGCCAGCCAGCATGGACATGTCCACATGGCCTATATACTGCCAGAGACTGTATATCCCCTTACAGTAACTGCATCAAGGCCAGCCAGCATGGACATGTCCACATGGCCTATATACTGCCAGAGACTGTATATCCCCTTACAGTAACTGCATCAAGGCCAGCCAACATGGACATGTCCACATGGCCTATATACTGCCAGAGACTGTATATCCCCTTACAGTAACTGCATCAAGGCCAGCCAGCATGGACATGTCCACATGGCCTATATACTACCAGAGACTGTATATGTACAGTAACTGCATCAAGGCCAGCCAGCATGGACATGTCCACATGGCCTATATACTGCCAGAGACTGTATATCCCAGTACAGTAACTGCATCAAGGCCAGCCAGCATGGACATGTATCACATGGCCTATATACTGCCAGAGACTGTATATCCCCTTACAGTAACTGCATCAAGGCCAGCCAGCATGGACATGTCCACATGGCCTTATACTGCCAGAGACTGTATACACAGTAACTGCATCAAGGCCAGCCAGCATGGACATGTCCACATGGCCTATATACTGCCAGAGACTGTATATCCCCTACAGTAACTGCATCAAGGCCAGCCAGCATGGACATGTATCACATGGCCTATATACTGCCAGAGACGTATATCCCCACAGTAACTGCATCAAGGCCAGCCAGCATGGACATGTACCACATGGCCTATATACTGCCAGAGACAGTAACCCTTACAGTAACTGCATCAAGGCCAGCCAGCATGGACATGTAACATGGCCTATATACTGCCAGAGACTGTATAAAGTAACTGCATCAAGGCCAGCCAGCATGGACATGTACCACATGGCCTATATGCCAGAGGTATATCCCCTTACAGTAACTGCATCAAGGCCAGCCAGCATGGACATGTATCAAATGGCCTATATACTGCCAGAGACTGTACGATACAGTAACTGCATCAAGGCCAGCCAACATGGACATGTACCACATGGCCTATATACTGCCAGAGACTGTATATCCCCTTACAGTAACTGCATCAAGGCCAGCCAGCATGGACATGTCCACATGGCCTATATACTGCCAGAGACTGTATAGAAAGAGGGGAAAGTAACAGCATCAAGGCCAGCCAGCATGGACATGTATCACATGGCAAGACAAGATAATAATGCCAAAACATGACAATATCCCCTTACAGTAACTGCATCAAGGCCAGCCAGCATGGACATGTCCACATGGCCTATATACTGCCAGAGACTGTATATCCCCTTACAGTAACTGCATCAAGGCCAGCCAGCATGGACATGTATCACATGGCCTATATACTGCCAGAGACTGTATATCCCCTTACAGTAACTGCATCAAGGCCAGCCAGCATGGACATGTCCACATGGCCTATATACTGCCAGAGACTGTATATCCCCTTACAGTAACTGCATCAAGGCCAGCCAGCATGGACATGTATCACATGGCCTATATACTGCCAGAGACTGTATATCCCCTTACAGTAACTGCATCAAGGCCAGCCAGCATGGACATGTCCACATGGCCTATATACTGCCAGAGACTGTATATCCCCTTACAGTAACTGCATCAAGGCCAGCCAGCATGGACATGTCCACATGGCCTATATACTGCCAGAGACTGTATATCCCCTTACAGTAACTGCATCAAGGCCAGCCAGCATGGACATGTCCACATGGCCTATATACTGCCAGAGACTGTATATCCCCTTACAGTAACTGCATCAAGGCCAGCCAACATGGACATGTATCACATGGCCTATATACTGCCAGAGACACAGAGAGAGAGGGAGCGAGAGAGAGAGAAAGAGAGAGAGTCACAGCACAGCCCACCACGGAACTAACCAATGCTGACAACTTTAATCAGCCGGAGAACAGTCTCTCAGTAATAACATAATTCATGTTGTTGTGTGTGTTGAAAATCATCTCCGTCCCGACTCCCCAAACACATTGGGATGGTTGACGGGAGCGGCTGCAAGGTGACAGAGGAGCCTGCTGACAGGACTGATGCTGTCATGTTGTACAGAGGTGGAGTGGTTAACAGAGCACAGCAGTTAACCCAAAGGTCATTAAGAAAGCACGTGCTATAGGTCTCCTGTGTGTGTGTGTGTGTGTTGTCCCGTATTGGCCTAGCATGTACACGCCACATCAGGCTGGGACAGGGACAGGGACAGTAACTGAGGCATTGATTCCAATAGGATGATTTTCCTCAGTGTCTGGCTCGGCGTGCTCGCCTATGTTCTGACAGTAAATGCTGTGTGTTGGAACCACTGTGTGGGAGTGTGATTTTCAATCAATAGCCCACTCCTGGAATCTGTTCTAGAATGGCTAATGGAGTCTGCCATTATGACACTAGGACATCAAGGAGGGGTTTAAATAAACGCACCAAACAGCAGCCAGACAGAGTGGATTTCCTTTCAGCCAGCAAAGATAAATAATGACAAGGTGCCTTTAGATCCTACATCGCCGTCTCTAGTCTCTACACTGCCCTGACACTTTACATTATTCACCAATCAATTGGTATGTATTTCATTGAAATGACTAATGAACAGAAGTACCCTAAGTCTCTCTCTCTCTCTGGTAGGGTATTTCACCCAATAGATATGTGAGCTATTTTAAAATTCTTTGTGGATCTGTGTAATCTGAGGGAAATATGTGTCTCTGATATGGTCATACATTGGGCAGGAGGTTAGGAAGTGCATCTCAGTTTCCACCTACTTTTGTGGGCAGTGAGCACATAGCCTGTCTTCTCTTGAGCGCCAGGTCTGCCTACGGCAGTCTTTCTCAATAGCAAGGCTCTCGCTCTCTCTCTCTGGATGACTGCACATCCTGTTCTTCCCACTCTTCCCTCCCCTGTCTGTCAGCCTCTAATGAGGGTGTTGTGTTATACAGTCATGTTAAAACAGAGAGACACCAGGACCTGCCTTCATCAACACCGTGGGTCCTGATGACTCATTGACCCAGGCATAACACTGGTGTCTCACAGGGCTGCTGTTAGGCCACAGCTGGCTGAAACGGTCAGCTCTCAAAGTGTTGTCCTGCTGCAGTATGTCTCAGGGCTGCTGTTAGACCACAGCTGGCTGAAACGGTCAGCTCTCAAAGTGTTGTCCTGCTGCAGTATGTCTCAGGGCTGCTGTTAGACCACAGCTGGCTGAAACGGTCAGCTCTCAAAGTGTTGTCCTGCTGCAGTATGTCTCAGGGCTGCTGTTAGGCCACAGCTGGCTGAAACGGTCAGCTCTCAAAGTGTTGTCCTGCTGCAGTACGGCCAGCTCTCAAAGGGCTGCTGTTAGACCACAGCTGGCTGAAACGGTCAGCTCTCAAAGTGTTGTCCTGCTGCAGTATGTCTCAGGGCTGCTGTTAGGCCACAGCTGGCTGAAACGGTCAGCTCTCAAAGTGTTGTCCTGCTGCAGTATGTCTCAGGGCTGCTGTTAGGCCACAGCTGGCTGAAACGGTCAGCTCTCAAAGTGTTGTCCTGCTGCAGTACGTCTCAGGGCTGCTGTTAGACCACAGCTGGCTGAAACGGTCAGCTCTCAAAGTGTTGTCCTGCTGCAGTATGTCTCAGGGCTGCTGTTAGGCCACAGCTGGCTGAAACGGTCAGCTCTCAAAGTGTTGTCCTGCTGCAGTACGTCTCAGGGCTGCTGTTAGACCACAGCTGGCTGAAATGGTCAGCTCTCAAAGTGTTGTCCTGCTGCAGTATGTCTCAGGGCTGCTGTTAGGCCACAGCTGGCTGAAACGGTCAGCTCTCAAAGTGTTGTCCTGCTGCAGTACGTCTCAGGGCTGCTGTTAGACCACAGCTGGCTGAAACGGTCAGCTCTCAAAGTGTTGTCCTGCTGCAGTACGTCTCATGGGGTCAACCTGAGATCATCTGATGTTGTTTTTGCTCTTTCTTTAACACAGTCCACACAAAAACACCAGCTCCCCTTAGACAACATAGTGCAAGTCATTCAATTGAAGACTAATGAAAGATTAGCCCCAGATCTGTTGGAGCTTTGGCCACCTGACTATCATTGTCATGCCATAGACAGCGAGAGGAGTTGGCACATACAGATCTGGGATCAGCCCAGTGTAAGCTGAATAATACAGTGTTAATCAGAGCAGAGTCCTCTGTCCTCCCACAGATCAGTCAACCTACAAGCTCAGTGTTCTGTCACATCTCCTTTCAGCAGGTCGTGTGTGTGTGTGTGTGTGTGTGTGTGTGTGTGTGTGTGTGTGTGTGTGTGTGTGTGTGTGTGTGTGTGTGTGTGTGTGTGTGTGTGTGTGTGTGTGTGTGTGTGTGTGTGTGTGTGTGTGTGTGTGTGTGTGTGTGTGTGTGTGTGTGTGTGTGTGTGACTCCTCCTCCTGGGATCCAGTGACATGATTAATGTCTCTCCTGCCAGGACTTGCTACTGCTATGCTGCTCTCCATTGGAGCTGTGTGTGTGTGTGTGTGTGTGTGTGTGTGTGTGTGTGTGTGTGTGTGTGTGTGTGTGTGTGTGTGTGTGTGTGTGTGTGTGTGTGTGTGTGTGTGTGTGTGTGTGTGTGTGTGTGTGTGTGTGTGTGTGTGTGTGTGTAAGAGATTGCTCTCTGCTTCCTATAGTTTATGGCACCTCCACAGCATTTGGCCCACTACGCCCTAGACCCCGCCTCCTCTGGGAGTCCTATAGAGTCATTTTCTCACTTTATAGTTACAGTATATACAGTTATATACAGTTATATACACACACGCACATTTGCATTCTATTCCATGTTGCATCACAGCGTACTGTACAGTTTAGTATGGTGTAGGTGTAGGGATAAAAAGATGGCTTACATGACTGTGTGAAGAATATTTGTAAGTATGCCCCATGATTGGTGGAGGCAGATGCCCACGCAGTGTACTGTACAATTTACATAATATAACATTCACTGCTGAAAGTCTGAAATAGGCATGGGTAAACAGTATCCACATGACAACTGTATTTTCAGTACAACAGACCTTTTCTCCAGAGAGGTCCTGCAAAAGCCTACATGGAGTGTGTGTGTGTGTGTGTGTGTGTGTGTGTGTGTGTGTGTGTGTGTGTGTGTGTGTGTGTGTGTGTGTGTGTGTGTGTGTGTGTGTGTGTGTGTGTGTGTGTGTGTGTGTGTGTGTGTGTGTGTGTTCACTGCTCACACACTTGAGCAGTTCCCCCATCATTCAAGCTGTCATACGAGGCCTCAGGTGAAGTTCAGTAAATATGCGTCTGAACTTGTGGAAATATTCTGGCACAATACTGTCTCCAGTAGAATGATGAGTGTTCCTTCCCCTTGGGCTGAAAGTGGCAGAGAACTCATTAGTGGACAGCTGGTGGGTTGGAAGGTCAAATACAACTTGGTCTTCACACACCCAGTTATTAGACTGCTAGCCGGACGGCTAATGTTTGGAACGCGCTGTTTCTAACAGTTGTCTAGCAGCAGTTAAATCACCCTTCATGAAGAGTGTTTTATTGTTTTCTAATGACTAGAAGCCAGAGCAGTGAAAGCAGTGGAATAAATTGGTGTCTCCTCTCCAATGGCTGTAAAATACCTGAACGCAGAGTGGGATAATCATTAAAAGAATGGTGTGTAATTTGCGTTCCTGTATTCATCTCATAATGTGGCTAATGGCGTGTCTTTAATGGCCCGGCAGTAACGCGTGGCGGAGTGTTTACTGCCGTGCCAATTCAACTGCACGTCACAAGCTCTTTTAATGGCCCGGCAGTAACGCGTGGCGGAGTGTTTACTGCCGTGCCAATTCAACTGCACGTCACAAGCTCTTTTAATGGCCCGGCAGTAACGCGTGGCGGAGTGTTTACTGCCGTGCCAATTCAACTGCACGTCACAAGCTCTTTTAATGGCCCGGCAGTAACGCGTGGCGGAGTGTTTACTGCCGTGCCAATTCAACTGCACGTCACAAGCTCTTTTAATGGCCCGGCAGTAACGCGTGGCGGAGTGTTTACTGCCGTGCCAATTCAACTGCACGTACAATTCAACTGCACGTCAAGCTCTTTTAATGGCCCGGCAGTAACGCGTGGCGGAGTGTTTACTGCCGGGCCAATTCAACTGCACGCTCACAAGCTCTTTTAATGGCCCGGCAGTAACGCTGGCGGAGTGTTTACTGCCGGGCCAATTCAACTGCACGTCACAAGCTCTTTTAATGGCCCGGCAGTAACGCGTGGCGGAGTGTTTACTGCCGTGCCAATTCAACTGCACGTCACAAGCTCTTTTAATGGCCCGGCAGTAACACGTGGCGGAGTGTTTACTGCCGGGCCAATTCAACTGCACGTCACAAGCTCTTTTAATGGCCCGGCAGTAACGCGTGGCGGAGTGTTTACTGCCGGGCCAATTCAACTGCACGTCACAAGCTCTTTTAATGGCCCGGCAGTAACGCGTGGCGGAGTGTTTACTGCCGGGCCAATTCAACTGCACGTCACAAGCTCTTTTAATGGCCCGGCAGTAACGCGTGGCGGAGTGTTTACTGCCGGGCCAATTCAACTGCACGTCACAAGCTCTTTTGTCATGTTAGTTTTGGTTACCCCTCCTCCCTCCCTCGCTTCTTCTCTCTTCCCTCTGTCCTTCCTCCCTCTCATCTCCCTCTACACTCCTTTCTTCCTCCCTGGCGTCTGTTGCCATCCTCCCATCCTGGAGACAGTACAGCCTCGTTGACAACGTGCTTTCAATGCTGGTTCTATCTTCTCAAGCAGCATCAGAGAGAGCAGCTCTGCTAAACCTCAGTTTTGTAAAACATTCATCTTAATCTAACTGTTGGCTGCACGCAACCCAACCGTCTCTCTCTCTCCCCTGTCCCCCTCTCCCCTGTCCCCCTCTCTCTCTCTCTCTCTCTCTCTCTCTCTCTCTCTCTCTCTCTCTCTCTCTCTCTCTCTCTCTCTCTCTCTCTCTCTCCATCCTCCCTCCGTGTACAGCCTCTCTCTCTCTCTCTTCCCTGTCCCCCTCTCCCAGTGTCTCTCTCTCTCTCTCCCCCTGTCTCTCTCTCTCTCCCCCCTGTCTCCCCTGTCTCTCTCTCTCCCTGTCCCCCTCTCCCCCTGTCTCTCTCTCTCTCCCCCTGTCCCCCTCTCCCAGTGTCTCTCTCTCCCCTGTCCCCCTCTCCCCTGTCTCTCTCTCCCTGTCCCCTCTCTGTCTCTCTCTCTCTCCCTGTCCGTCTCTCCCTGTCTCTCTCTCCCCGTCCCCCTCTCCCCTGTCTCTCTCTCCCTCGTGTCTCTCTCTCTCCCTCGTGTCTCTCCCTCTCCCTCTCCCTCGTGTCTCGCTCTCTCTCCCTCGTGTCTCGCTCTCTCTCCCTCGTGTCTCGCTCTCTCTCCCTCGTGTCTCGCTCTCTCTCCCTCGTGTCTCTTTCTCTCTCCCTCGTGTCTCTTTCTCTCTCCCTCGTGTCTCTTTCTCTCTCCCTCGTGTCTCTCTCTCTCCCTCGTGTCTCTCTCTCTCCCTCGTATCTCTCTCTCCAGCTCTCTTTCTACCTCCAGCTCTCTTTCTACCTCCATCTCTCTCCTCCCCTCTTCTATCCCAAATGAGCTCAGTACCAACTCATTCATCTGGGAGTAAAGTTAGGCCTGACACAGATACAGGTAACTTTAGACCTATGTAACTAATTCCATATTAAAACCGGATTACAAATGATAGTGACCATGCAATGATCTTACATAGGTCTACATTATTGTTCAAGCTAAAATAATCTTTGAGATATATATATATATATATATAATATCTCAAGCTAAATGAAGCCAGAGGGAAACAGAAAGGTCATATTAATATCCTCCATAATCCGTGTCCTACATTAGACTTAGTACACCAGCTGTCTGGCTCTTTCCCCCCTTGAAGAGCCCCCCTCCCTCCCAGGAAGAGCCCTCCTCCCTCCCTGGAAGAGCCAGCCAACCCCCTGGAGTGTGCTGTGTGCGGACAGGCGGGAGACGCAGGTCGAGTCATGTTGCTATTGGCCCTTCATTAACTACCGCAACCTCCTTTGTTGGCCATCTTGCTAGCATCACCTCTGGTAGGAGCTGTGTTGTTGTTGCTGTAAAGGGCAGAGGGTTAGCGCTTGGCCTTGCTGAAGTAGACTGTCTCTCTGAGAGGAGAGGAAGAGAGGAAAGAGATGAGAGGAGAGGAAGAGAGGAAAGAGATGAGGGGAAAGGAAGAGGAAGAGGAAGGGAGGACAGCACTGAGATCTCTTCCTGTCTCTCTGAGAGGAGAGGAAGAGAGGAAAGAGATGAGAGGAAAGGAAGAGGAAGGGAGGACCACTGAGATCTCTTCCTGTCTCTCTGAGAGGAGAGGAAGAGAGGAAAGAGATGAGAGGAAAGGAAGAGGAAGGGAGGACAGCACTGAGATCTCTTCCTGTCTCTCTTGAGAATACATCTCACTGAATGACGGTCTACCGTCTGTCTGCCGTTCATTCACTGACAGCACAGTGTTTTTTGAAGGTGTCTGAGTACCGGCATTTTCGTCCGTTTCTACACGTAAAATCGGTTCGCACTCGGTTGGCAAATTACGGTCGGCACTTTGTTCAGAGACGCTAAGTACCATCAGCTGGCAAACGTGAACTGTGTTGCTGTTCTGGGCAGATGGCAAGTGCTTGGCCCTGCTGGAGCAGAGGTCTCAGACTCTCTCTCTCTCAGCCCCTTGTCTTCTGTGTGTGGAGGGAATTTGATGTCTCTCTCTCCTCTCCCTCTGTTATCTTCCTGTGTGTGTGCAGCGGTGGTTGAGTTGTTTGTAATGGTGGTGACCCCCTGGCTGCTTTAAGACTGTTGTCCTGATGAAAATCTCTGTTCCACTGATGACATCACACTGATTAAGCCCTAGCATACTAATGAGCCTCGCTCTGGGTGTCTGGCAGCTGCTGTAGCAGCCTCAATTCAGAGACTAGACACACAGGGGCGCACACACACACAGGCGCACACTTAGGCACGCAAACACACACACACAAATGACATACACACAGACACACGTGCACAGACCCGTGTACACACAACATTCCAGTCACAGAGGTAATGGAGACAATTGGGTCTGCCTCCACACTGTTAGCTGGCTCATTTGAAAACTGCTCTTTAAACCAGGATAATTGGTTTTGCATGAAAGGGAAGGATAATGTTCAACCTTTGGTAATAAAACCACACACACACACACACACACACACAGACATAGAAAGACAGAGCGACAGAGAGAGAGAGAGAGAGAGAGCTAGCTATTCTTGCATGGCTTTGTTTCTCTTGTTGTCCATGAAACCAAGATGTCACTCAGGGACAACACCAGGGTGGCAGCCATTTCCTGACTGTGAATCAATAACACTGACATCATGGTGCCAGGCTCTGGTCAAAAGCAGTGCACTATATAGGGAATAGGGTACCATTTGGGATGTGGACACACTTACTCATTGAAGTGTTTTTCTTTATTTTTACTATTTTCTATATTGTAGAACAATAGTGAAGACATCGAAACTATGAAATAACACATATGGAATCATGTAGCAACCCAAAAACTGTTAAACGAATCAAAATATATTTTATATTTGAGATTCTTCAAATAGCCACCCTTTGCCTTGATAACAGCTTTGCACACTCTTGGCATTCTCTCAACCAGCTTCATGAGGAATGATTTTCCAACAGTCTTGAAGGAGTTCCCACATATACCGAGCACTTGTTGGCTGCTTTTCCTTCACTCTGCGGTCGTACTCATCCCAAACCATCTCATTTGGGTAGAGGCTGGGTGATTGTGGAGAGCCAGGTCATCTGATGCAGCACTTCATCACTCTCCTTGGTCAAATAGCCCTTACACAGCCTGGAGGTGTGTTGGGTCATTGTCCTGTTGAAAAACAAATGATAGTCCCACTGATGGGATGGCATATTGCTGCAGAATACTGTAGTAGCCATGCTGGTTTAGTGTGCCTTGAATTCTAAATAAATCAGACAGTGTCACCAGCAAAGAACCCCCACACCATCACACCTCCTCCTCCATGCTTCACGGTGGGAACCACACATGTGGAGATCATCCATTCACCTATTCTGCGTCTCATTGAGACACAGTGGTTGGAACCAAAAATCTTAAAATTTGGACTCATCAGACCAAAATGACAGATTTCCACCAGTATAATGTCCTTCGGTCGTGTTTCTTGGCCCAAGCCAGTTTCTTCTTCTTATTGGTGTCTTTTAGTGGTGGTTTCTTTGCAGCAATTTGACCATGAAGGACTGATTCATGCAGTCTCCTCTGAACAGTTGATGTTGAGATGTGTCTGTTACTTGAAAACTGTGAAGCATTTATTTGGGCTGCAATATCTGAGGCTGGTCACTCTAATGAACTTATCCTCTGCAGCAGAGGTACCTCTGGGTCTTCCTTTCCTGTGGTGGTCCTCATGAGAGCCAGTTTCATCATAGCGCTTGATCGTTTTTGCGACTGCACTTGAAGAAACTTTGAAAGTCCTTGAACTGTTCCGGATTGACTGACCTTCATGTCTTAAAATAACGATGGACTCTCGTTTCTCTTTGCTTATTTGAGCTGTTCTTGCCATTTTACCAAATAGGGCTGTCTTCTGTATACCACCCCTACCGTGTCATAACACAACTAATTGTCTCAAACACATTAAGAAGGAAAAAATGACAACAAATGTAATTTTAACAAAGGCACACCTGTTAATTGAAATGCATTCCAGGTGACTACCTCATGAAGCTGGTTGAGAGAATGCCAATAGTGTGCAGAGCGGTCATCAAGGCAAAGGGTGACTACCTCATGAAGCTGGTTTATAGAATGCCAATAGTGTGCAGAGCGGTCATCAAGACAAAGGGTGACTACCTCATGAAGCTGGTTTATAGAATGCCAATAGTGTGCAGAGCGGTCATCAAGACAAAGGGTGACTACCTCATGAAGCTGGTTTATAGAATGCCAATAGTGTGCAGAGCGGTCATCAAGACAAAGGGTGACTACCTCATGAAGCTGGTTTATAGAATGCCAATAGTGTGCAGAGCGGTCATCAAGACAAAGGGTGACTACCTCATGAAGCTGGTTTATAGAATGCCAATAGTGTGCAGAGCGGTCATCAAGACAAAGGGTGACTACCTCATGAAGCTGGTTTATAGAATGCCAATAGTGTGCAGAGCGGTCATCAAGACAAAGGGTGACTACCTCATGAAGCTGGTTTATAGAATGCCAATAGTGTGCAGAGCGGTCATCAAGACAAAGGGTGACTACCTCATGAAGCTGGTTTATAGAATGCCAATAGTGTGCAGAGCGGTCATCAAGACAAAGGGTGACTACCTCATGAAGCTGGTTTATAGAATGCCAATAGTGTGCAGAGCGGTCATCAAGACAAAGGGTGACTACCTCATGAAGCTGGTTTATAGAATGCCAATAGTGTGCAGAGCGGTCATCAAGACAAAGGGTGACTACCTCATGAAGCTGGTTTATAGAATGCCAATAGTGTGCAGAGCGGTCATCAAGACAAAGGGTGACTACCTCATGAAGCTGGTTTATAGAATGCCAATAGTGTGCAGAGTGGTCATCAAGACAAAGGGTGACTACCTCATGAAGCTGGTTTATAGAATGCCAATAGTGTGCAGAGCGGTCATCAAGACAAAAGGTACTTTGAAGAATCTAAAATATATGTTGATTGTTTAACACTTGTTTGGTTACTACATGATTCCATATGTGTTATTTCATAGATTTGATGTCTTCACTATTATTCTACAATATAGAAAATAGTAAAAATAAAGAAAAACCCTTCAATATTTAAGTGTATCCAAACATTTGACTGGTACTGTACATTCACAGTCAGCTAGGCTTTGGCAGATGTCCCCTGGACAACCTTACCCACCATGACATAAGATTAGGGATGCACAATATATCGGTGAGCATATCGGAATCAGACGATATTAGCTAAAAATGCCAACATCGGCCCTGATGTCTAGTTTAACGCTGATGTGCAAAATTGATGTTAAAGCTGACGTGCATACCTATATAACGTAGGTAGATGACGTGCATACCTATATAACGTAGGTAGATGACGTGCATACCTATATAACGTAGGTAGATGCATACCATAACGTAGGTAGATGACGTATATAACGTAGGTAGATGACGTGCATACCTATATAACGTAGGTAGATGACGTGCATACCTATATAACGTAGGTAGATGACGTGCATACCTATATAACGTAGGTAGATGACGTGCATACCTATATAACGTAGGTAGATGACGTGCATACCTATATAACGTAGGTAGATGTAGATGACGTGCATACCTATATAACGTAGGTAGATGACGTGCATACCTATATAACGTAGGTAGATGACGTGCATACCTATATAACGTAGGTAGATGACGTGCATACCTATATAACGTAGGTAGATGACGTGCATACCTATATAACGTAGGTAGATATACGTGCATACCTATATAACGTAGGTAGATGACGTGCATACCTATATAACGTAGGTAGATGACGTGCATACCTATATAACGTAGAGATGAGATGAGGTAGATGACGTGCATACCTATATAACGTAGGTAGATGACGTGCATACCTATATAACGTAGGTAGATGACGTGCATACCTATATAACGTAGGTAGATGACGTGCATACCTATATAAAGGAGATGAGGTAAGAGGTAGATGATGTGCATACCTATATAACGTAGGTAGATGACGTGCATACCTATATAACGTAGGTAGATGACGTGCATACCTATATAATATACCTATATAACGTAGGTAGATGACGTGCATACCTATATAACGTAGGTAGATGACGTGCATACCTATAGGTAGAACGTGCATACCTATATAACGTAGGGAGATGACGTGCGTAGGTAGATGACGTGCATACCTATATAACGTAGGTAGATGACGTGCATACCTATATAACGTAGGTAGATGACGTGCATACCTATATAACGTAGGTAGATGACGTGCATACCTATATAACGTAGGTAGATGACGTGCATACCTATATAACGTAGGTAGATGACGTGCATACCTATATAACGTAGGTAGATGACGTGCATACCTATATAACGTAGGGAGATTGCTTAATGACGGCACGATAAATACAGAGCTACACAGAACAAACGCAGAACAATACTAAGTCCACACTTCCAACAACTAAACAAGTTCAAGTCCAGCAGTCATTTGAAAGAGTGAAAAAAAGAATTCAGAGAGACAACTCAAAGGTGAAATCCATGAATGTCAAGATAATGGAAGTCATTGTCCTTGATAATCAACTGTTCTCTGTCGTGGATGATGTTGGCTTTCGCCAACTGGTCCAGCAGCTTGAGCCCTGGTACACACTATCAGTAGGCGCTATTTTTCAGATGTTGCCCTACCGGAGTTACACAGTGTGGTTGAAATGCACATCTATGAGATACTTGTTATGGGCTTCACTGCTATTAGCTTCACGACTGACATTTGCACCAGCGATGTCAGCCCCATGAGCATGCTGACTGTGACAGCACAGTGGATCGACGAGGATTTCGTACTGGGCAAAGGCGTATTGCTCAAGAATGTGCTGGTTTTCATACCGCTGCTGCCATTTCAATGGCATTTGAGAAGATGTTTGAAACATGAACACAGCTCCATTCGAACAACTGACTGGAGAAATAAGCTCATCAACTGCGTCTGCAGCAGACGTGAAACCCTCTGTCATGGCATTGAAACGCCTGCTCAACAAAACTGCAGACACAGACCGGGGGGTTAAACTTACAAAAGTACTCAAAGCTGTGAACAAGCGATTCTGTGGCATTCTCTCTGAGCCTCTTCCCTGTGTCGCCACCATGCTGATGCTAGGTACAAGGACCGCTACTTTGATGCAGAACAGAAAAACAGGGTTTACGGAAAATGTTAGACACAGCTGGACAAGATGGAAACGGACACAGTGACAGTGCGCACCGAGGAAGAGAGGTCACGGACAGACAGACACAGTGACAGTGCGCACCGAGGAAGAGAGGTCACGGACAGACAGACACAGTGACAGTGCGCTTCACTGAACCTTGACATGTATGATGAAATCCTGGTTGAGACTGAACCAATGAACAACAAAACAGCACAGCAAGTAAGTGAAAGAAATAGGTTTGATTATGTTTTACTAGTAATGGGGACATACATAAATGCCAAAAAAATAACTTTTTGGTCAGTGTGTGTGTGACCTTTATTTAACTAGGCAAGTCAGTTAAGAATGTTTTTATTTATAATGATGGCCAAACCCGGACGACGCTGGGTCCTATGGGACTCCCAATCACGGCCGGATGTGATACTGCCTGGATTCGAACCAGGGATTGTAGTGACACCTCTTGCACTGAGATGCAGTGCCTTAGACCACTGTGTCCATGTGTGTGTGTGTTAACTATTTAACTGTACTAGAATGCTTAAAAATGCTTAAATCTGCATTCATTTTCAATATTGGTTATCAGTATCATTTTGGGGGGCAAGGAAAATATTGGATATTGGTATCGGCCTAACATGTAATATCCGTACATCCCTACACAAGATGGATGATGTCCCCTGGACCACTAGATCCTCTACCACCATGACATAAGATGGATGATGTCCCCTGGACCACTAGATCCTCTACCACCATGACATAAGATGGATGATGTCCCCTGGACTAGATCCTCTACCACCATGACATAAGATGGATGATGTCCCCTGTACCACTAGATCCTCTACCACCATGACATAAGATGGATGATGTCCCCTGGACTAGATCCTCTACCACCATGACATAAGATGGATGATGTCCCCTGTACCACTAGATCCTCTACCACCATGACATAAGATGGATGATGTCCCCTGGACTAGATCCTCTACCACCATGACATAAGATGGATGATGTCCCCTGGACTAGATCCTCTACCACCATGACATAAGATGGATGATGTCCCCTGTACCACTAGATCCTCTACCACCATGACATAAGATGGATGATGTCCCCTGGATTAGATCCTCTACCACCATGACATAAGATGGATGATGTCCCCTGGACTAGATCCTCTACCACCATGACATAAGATGGATGATGTCCCCTGGACCACTAGATCCTCTACCACCATGACATAAGATGGATGATGTCCCCTGGACCACTAGATCCTCTACCACCATGACATAAGATGGATGATGTCCCCTGGACCACTAGATCCTCTACCACCATGACATAAGATGGATGATGTCCCCTGGACTAGATCCTCTACCACCATGACATAAGATGGATGATGTCCCCTGTACCACTAGATCCTCTACCACCATGACATAAGATGGATGATGTCCCCTGGACTAGATCCTCTACCACCATGACATAAGATGGATGATGTCCCCTGTACCACTAGATCCTCTACCACCATGACATAAGATGGATGATGTCCCCTGGACTAGATCCTCTACCACCATGACATAAGATGGATGATGTCCCCTGGACCACTAGATCCTCTACCACCATGACATAAGATGGATGATGTCCCCTGGACTAGATCCTCTACCACCATGACATAAGATGGATGATGTCCCCTGGACCACTAGATCCTCTACCACCATGACATAAGATGGATGATGTCCCCTGGACCACTAGATCCTCTACCACCATGACATAAGATGGATGATGTCCCCTGGACCACTAGATCCTCTACCACCATGACATAAGATGGATGATGTCCCCTGGACTAGATCCTCTACCACCATGACATAAGATGGATGATGTCCCCTGTACCACTAGATCCTCTACCACCATGACATAAGATGGATGATGTCCCTGGATATAAGATGGATGATCTGTACCACTAGATCCTCTACCACCATGACATAAGATGGATGATGTCCCTGTACCACTAGATCCTCTACCACCATGACATAAGATGGATGATGTCCCCTGGACCACTAGATCCTCTACCACCATGACATAAGATGGATGATGTCCCCTGGACCACTAGATCCTCTACCACCATGACATAAGATGGATGATGTCCCCTGGACCACTAGATCCTCTACCACCATGACATAAGATGGATGATGTCCCCTGGACCACTAGATCCTCTACCACCATGACATAAGATGGATGATGTCCCCTGGACTAGATCCTCTACCACCATGACATAAGATGGATGATGTCCCCTGGACCACTAGATCCTCTACCACCATGACATAAGATGGATGATGTCCCCTGGACCACTAGATCCTCTACCACCATGACATAAGATGGATGATGTCCCCTGGACCACTAGATCCTCTACCACCATGACATAAGATGGATGATGTCCCCTGGACTAGATCCTCTACCACCATGACATAAGATGGATGATGTCCCCTGGACCACTAGATCCTCTACCACCATGACATAAGATGGATGATGTCCCCTGACCACTAGATCCTCTACCACCATGACATAAGATGGATGATGTCCCCTGGACTAGATCCTCTACCACCATGACATAAGATGATGTCCCTGATAGATCCTCTACCACCATGACATAAGATGGATGATGTCCCCTGGACTAGATCCTCTACCACCATGACATAAGATGGATGATGTCCCCTGGACTAGATCCTCTACCACCATGACATAAGATGGCTGATGTCCCCTGGACTAGATCCTCTACCACCATGACATAAGATGGATGATGTCCCCTGGACTAGATCCTCTACCACCATGACATAAGATGGATGATGTCCCCTGGACTAGATCCTCTACCACCATGACATAAGATGGATGATGTCCCCTGGACCACTAGATCCTCTACCACCATGACATAAGATGGATGATGTCCCCTGGACCACTAGATCCTCTACCACCATGACATAAGATGGATGATGTCCCCTGGACCACTAGATCCTCTACCACCATGACATAAGATGGATGATGTCCCCTGGACCTGAAGATCCTTACCCACCATGACATAAGATGGATGACAAGAGCCGTGATGATTAAATACCAACCTGCCTCCTGCCCTCCATTCCCCCTTCCCTTTTCCCCTGAGTTCATCAACACCACCAGCCTTATCAAAGCGTGTCTTTTTCTTTTTTTACCTTTATTTAACAATGCTAGTCAGTTAAGAATACATTCTCATATTCAATGACAGCCTAGGAACAGTGGGTTAACTGCATGTTCAGGGGCAGAAGAACAGACTTTTACCATGTCAGCTCGGGATTCGATCTTGCAATCTTTCGGTTACTTGTCCAACACTCTAACCACTAAGCTACCTGCCACCCCAGTGTGTGAGTGTCTGCAGTGTGTGTGTGTGTGTGTGTGTGTGTGTGTGTGTGTGTGTGTGTGTGTGTGTGTGTGTGTGTGTGTGTGTGTGTGTGTGTGTGTGTGTGTGTGTGTGTGTGTGTGTGTGTGTGTGTGTGTGTGTGTGTGTGTGTGTGTGTGTGTGTGTGTGTGTGTGTGTGTTGTCTGCAGTTTGTGTGTGTCTGCAGTGTGTGTGTGTGCAGTGTGTGTGTGTGCTGCTCTAGAAGACTAATGTTCTCTCTCTCCCTCCACTCAGATGAGGTGTTAAGGTCATTTTAACCCCAGACAGGATGTAAGCATGTAAGCATATCAACTAGCTTCTGTTCATGACCATCTACGTCTCTTATCTAAGACTTTGGCAATGTCATTTACAAAATAGCCTCCAACACCCTACTCAACAAATTGGATGCAGTCTATCACAGTGCCATCCGTTATGTCACCAAAGCCCCATATATTACCCACCACTGCGACCTATATGCTCTCGTTGGCTGGCCCTCGCTTCATACTCGTTGCTAAACCCACTGGCTCCAGGTCATCTACAACTCTCTGCTAGGTAAAGTCCTGCCTTATCTCTGCTTGCTGGTCACCATAGCTGCACCCACCCGTAGCACACGTTCCAGTGTAACAGTATAACTTTAAAATGTCCCCTCGCACATACCCGGGCGCGAACCAGGGACCCTCTGCACACATCAACAACAGTCACCCTCGAAGCATCGTTACCCATCGCTCCACAAAAGCCGCGGCCCTTGCAGAGCAAGGAGAACCACTACTTCAAGGTCTCAGAGCAGGTGACGTCACCGATTGAAACGCTATTTAGCGCGCACCGCTAACTAAGCTAGCCGTTTAACATACGTTACACCAGCAGGTATATCTCACTTGTCACCCCCAAAGCCAATTCCTCGTTTGGCCGCCTCTCCTTCCAGTTCTCTGCTGCCAATGACTGGAACGAACTACAAAAATCTCTGAAAATGTAGTGCACAACATGGAATAGGGTGCCATTTGGGACACCCACACATTACACTCTCATGGGTTTCATCATTATAACATGACAGACACAAAACCTGAGATGTTCCATCCTTGTTATTCCAATCCCCATGGCTGTGAGCATACTTTTTAACATTTTTTATTTCACCTTTATTTAACCAGGTAGGCAAGTTGAGAACAAGTTCTCATTTACAACTGCGACCTGGTCAAGATAAAGCAAAGCAGTTCGACACAAACAACAACACAGAGTTACACATGGAGTAAAACAAACATACAGTCAATAAAACAGTAGAAAAATAAGTCTATATACAATGTGAGCAAATGAGTTGAGATAAGGGAGGTAAAGGCAAAAAAAGGCCATGGTGGCGAAGTAAATACAATATAGCAAGTAAAACACCGGAATGGTTGATTTGACAGTAGATGAGTGTGCAAAGTAGAAATACTGGGGTGCAAAAGAGAAAAATAAATAAATACAGTAGGGGAAGAGGTAGTTGTTTGGGCTATTTATAGATGGGCTATGTACAGGTGCAGTGATCTGTGAGCTGCTCTGACAGCTGGTGCTTAAAGCTAGTGAAGGAGATAAGTGAGATAAAGTAGTGCACTACATAGGGAATAGGGTGCCATTTGGGACACCACCATGCTATGCCTTTCTAGTCTGGAAGGAAAGTTGCAGTTCAAGTTTTCAAAGGAATCTATGAATCAGAGTGAAACTAGAACTACCTGTAACCTTTTTTCAATTAACACATCGGACCTGGCTGCACATCCTTCTTCAAACAACGATGACACGTGATTACAGAGCATTTCTCATGATTAGTTTCAAGGCAAGGGTAGCCTAGTTTCAGGGGACCTACTGTGACATGATCTGTATTTATTTCATCTTTATTTATTCAGGTAGTCTCATTGAGATAGCATCTCTTTCAGGAGAGACCTGGTAACTACTCTATAATGATTGCATAATAGCTGCTCATGTCACTTCACCTCTCTATTGTAGATAAAGACGTACACTTATTATTGCTGATTGTCCTCGGAATTGGCCTACATAGAGTTAGTATCAACTAGGCCAAATTAATTTAAAACATGTTTTTGCATTGTGCTTGACCATGCGTACAAATAGAGGTTGTTTTTCTAACTACAATAGATTATAGTGATTACCATGTTTTTAAGGATACTCCCGTGTTCTTAGATGCACTCCATTTCATAATCAGCATCCATGCTGTTCCATGGAACACAATACAAATGAGGTTACTAGACAATCGCACACTGCACACACTGTGCAGCATAAAATACATCCAGATTTCTCATGTTTACATGCATCATTTCATAAACTAAAATTAATGGACACAACCTGATACAACAATACTTACAAATACGCGTGTAGACTATCCATTTGCACGAACATAATAGCATTTATCATCGAGCAAAATGAATCGTATCCACGTACCGTGTTGACGTCCCTTTCCTTACATCGCACATCATGCACTTGAAAGCCTCCGCGGTGTTCTTGTATGTGCAAACGCTACAGTCCCAATTTCCCTCTTCCGCCGAAGGCTTTGGTTGACGCTTCGGCCTTCGAACAAAACAAAAAGGACATAAAGCACATCAGTTTCACATCCCCAGTTCAGGGTGCTGCGTGTGCATCATGTGTAGGCTATATGCTCGCGTTGTCAAACATCTGGGAAGATGATCCATTCAGTGTTCCGAAATTGTTCTGTTTTACGAGCTCGCGCTATGATTTGACACTGCAATAAAACAGACAGTCCGCCATGGTTGCTACACCGCGGCTACCACCCACACACACACACACACACATACACACACACACACACACACACACACACACACACACACACACACACAGAGAGAGAGAGAGAGAGAGAGAGAGACACACACACACACACACAGAGGATTGTTTCAATTATGTGTCATGGTGTCCACTTCCAAGCATCAATGTCATTAACGCAATGAATGAGTCAGACATTACCTGGTTGGACTCTTCTTGTCTCCCATGCCGCCAAAAGTTTGTTTGCGGATGTTGAAATAAGGACAGTCCCTACGTATTCTATAAGAAAGCAATACGCGAGGAGGTATCGCACGGCTCCCAGCTGTCGTGGAAACTCCAGTTGGAGGATGGTCACATGACGCGGTTTGTCCAATCACATTTGAAGCCATTTCCTGAGGATATAGCGCAGACAGGAACAGACATTCCTGATTCGAATGAATACATTTGTAATAACACTCGTCTTTGTAACACATACGCTAATGTCAAAGTAATTATGCATGATTAGGGTCTAATGAGGTGTCATTTGACATTTTATCATAAACTTCGTGAGATTGTTCAATGTCGTCGACGGGTGTATTTCCAATCATTATTGCGGCGGTGGAGAAAATGAGATTCCATCCTTTAGATTTGATGATCTGACATTTAACGCAATAGACAGACATAGTGCAAATGACATTAACATTATTGCATAGTTGAATGTTAAGCCCTATTCATGTTTCCTAATGTGATGGAGAGGCTACAGATTATATACATAGTTAATAACTGGGGTTAGAAAAATGAATGACAGAACTGAAAAGGGAATTATGTATTTCACCTTGTATTTAGTTGCCAAACATTTGTAAACCATAAATCTTTATAACGTAATTTCAGTGGCTCTCCTCCCATCCCATCTCATTGCTTTAAAAGGGAGCTCTTGACGTGGCCTTGCAGGTATAAATCAGAATGTGCCAGGGCTGAGAGTTGCAGCCTGTACCGCCTGGCTTCCTGTCAGGACACTCCGTCACATGGAGCTCTTGCTCTCTGATAGGGAACACGTGGTATTTGAGAGGTGCACACTGCACTCATCAGGACAACATCCACCTTACTGTAGAGGGGAAGAGTAGCCCCCACAGAATGGAAGATTAATATTGAAATACAGGAAGGAATGTTGCCTTGCTCGAGTACATGGAATATGGTGAGAAGCCCGGTGGACACGTTAGGGCAACACTACAGTACACACACCTTACTACACCTTGCCTCTGGTTAGCAGCTGGTGGATGGGGAGTTGTGATCAATACTGAAATACAGGAAGGAATGTTCATGACTTGAATGTTCTTTATTCCTATTTATCAGCAAAAGTGTGGTGCATTATTGTGAAAGACCACATGCCATCGGTGGTGTTCTACACTTTCAGATGTTTCAATACCCTTTTCAAATAAATTGAGCATAAGATGGGGAAGGCTATCTTGAAACCGAATAGTTCTATTTCCCCTAATATTGACATACATAGGAAGGGTGAAAAAAGACAGTAAAACAACTATGGTGTATTTACACAGCTGATGAAAAGAAAACCGCAGAAACACAGTTAATCTCCAATCACATTGTCCCAATGCCTGCGAAGAACAGTGGCTGAGTCCTCATTATAAAAAGGACACTATGGATCAGAACAAATACTGATACAGAAACAGTTGTGGACTTCAACTAAACAATGGTACACTGTAACCCTTTTCATCAAACACATCTCTTCTCGAGGTCGATGATGCCCTTGAAGATCTTGACAAACAGAATGTCCCCCGTTCATTTTCAAATATTTGCTACTCAAGAGTCTGAATTATATCTGTGAAATCCCCTCAGTCGCTCAGTTCTTCCTCGTCACTGAAGTAGACACTCTTTTTGATCCTGGGTTTCTTGGAGTCGTCTGATGTGGAAGCCTCCTGACCGGCCTCCTCAGCCACAAAGGCCGTCTGCTGTCGCCTATGCTGCTCCTCCTCAAGTCGTGCTTGCTGTGGAACACATGATCCCATGTGTGATTTTAAAAGAGGGGTCAGATAAGGACAAATACCAAGTAAATAGAGGGTTTCAAGTAATACAATAGCCTACTAACTTACCTGGAATGCTATGGCTTGACTTAAGCTGTCAAGAGCAGGGTCCTCTCCCTCTTTTAAGAGGGGTCAGATAAAGACAAATACCAAGTAAATAGAGGGTTTCAAGTAATACAATAGCCTACTAACTTACCTGGAATGCTATGGCTTGACTTAAGCTGTCAAGAGCAGGGTCCTCTCCCTCTTCCTCACTTTCCTCCTCTTCTCTGTAAACGACAGAGGAAAAAGTAGAAAAGTCATAGAAACAAAACACACACAGAGGACTTCACAAACAATGACAAATATGACACTGCAATCAAACAAAGAATCTCTGAACTAAAGTTCATCTGAAATAGAACAGTTACTGTTAATATCAAGGACACACTGCTGTTGAACACGATCATAGCCGTTTGCAAACACGGGAGAGGGGCATCAATGTCCTGATAAGATACTTACACTTCATCAGGCTCTTCAACCTTTTTCTTCTTCTTCTTTTCTTTCTTCTTCGGGGGTTCTCGTTCACCAAGCAAGTTTTTTGGGCATGCATAGCTTAAGTGCCCTGTATCCTATGACGTGAAAAGGACAGAAATATTGTATAAATAGCACGAACATCCGGCTACACATTCCGGATGGATGAAGGGGGAAATGGAGATGGCTTATCTGGGTAGAGAGTATCAACTCACCCCACATTCATAACATTTGGACTTGTCTGTGTAGTTTCGCCTCCTGATAAATTCAGTTGCTCGCCCGTTGTCGATTGCAATGCTCGCTTTCACTGTTCTTCCAAACAACTGCGGGGCGAAAAGATGGGGACTTTAACACAAAAACAACACATCAGATATGTAACTTTTTATGAAAACAGGGAGAGGAAAAATGCCCACCTGTTTATTGTTGAGTGATCTAAAGCAGCTCTGTGCAGACTCTTTGTCCAGGAAGAGCACAAAAGCCACACCTTTACTTTTGCGTGTTTCTTTATCTTTGACTATTGTCACCCTGAAAGCATGAGACCATCATTATCTTCTCTGATCACCACAACACCAACATAGCTGTAGATTTTGCTATAGATTTTTGTTATTCACTGTGTATTTATTAATCGTGTCACTATTTAAAAAAAATCTTTATCTTTAACTCTGCATTATTGGAAACAGACCCGTAACTGGGAAGTTCACTGTTAGTTTACGAAGCATGTGACCATTTTTTGGTTTGTATTTGAGCTTTGTATAGCTCATTATTTTGATACCAGTAACTTACTTCACAACTTTTCCATATTTGGTGAAAAGCTGAAATGACAAGATCCAAGACATTATTTGAGGTCATTTTTCCAAATGGCATAAACAGCAGGATCACGAACTTGTGAAATAGTGGTAGGGAGGGGTTAAGTAGTTCTATTCCATTACTCTATATATGAAGATATTACAGCAGGTAGCCTTGTGGTTAGAGTGTTGGACCTGTAACCGAAAGGTTGCAAGCCCGAATCCCCGAGCTGACAAGGTAAAAATCTGTCGTTCTGCCCCCTAGCATTAGTTAACCCACTGTTCCTAGGCTGTCATTGAAAATAAGAATTTGTTCTTAACAGACTAGTTAAATAAAGGTACAAAAAAATGGTTTTACCTTGTGTAGATCACTGTTGGTTAGAGAGAAGGGCAGGTTGGACACATAGACTGTGCTTCTACTGGGAGCCAAACCACCACTCATCTTGACTTCACCATCAGAGTGAGACAGTCACTGAAAACAGATTAATGGTGATGAATATTCAGATTGAAGCTAGTTAGTTATCTATTTCATTGAGCGATTTGCAAGCTAGCCGTGATGCTAGATCGAATCCGATGTATATTACCTGGAAATACACATTCAAGGAATCGAATAAATCACTTACCTAAAGAGACAACATTGGTGACTTATAGTTATTGAGTAGTGTGGGCAAAAACATTGGAAAATATGTTGCTTTCTATTAGTTATTCAATCTCAGTAATATGTGTTTGCTATCTCACTGCCAAAAACAAACGAGAACTGATCGTCGTCACAGGAATATGACGTTTCACGTGACAGACTTTTTGTCCAATCCAAATTCAGTGTGTACATGCGCCAACCGGAAGAAGGTGAAAAGTAGGCTATGATGAGCTTGTTTTCATATCTTTGTGAAGACGACTTTATTTTCTCCAACGTGCGTATTGTTTATAGCGTGTCTAAATGTTTGTGTTAGTAAATGTGTATTTGTTCTAAATACCGATTTCGTTTTGAGCGAATTAACTCAGCATGGACTGTGGACTAGCTTGAGCATGTAGCTAGCTAACGTAAGCAAACGTAGCTAGCAGTTAAATCTACACAACCTGCGAAATATATACTAGAACGTTATGTGCTAAATAGGTAGCTAATTAGCAAGCCAGTAGAAATAGGTGTCTTCATATCACTAATCTCAGTGGTTGAAGGTTTGCTTGAAAGAAGAGGAGGAGGAGTAGTAGTAGTTAGCTAGGAGTTAGTGCGGTTTTCTAACGCTGAACCAAAGATTATGGCTGAGCCTCAGAGGAACGCGCGCTAACATCCTGCCAGTACTTCTGAATCAGAGCTAGCTATTAGCTACAGTAGATTCCTTACTATCACACATACTGATTTGACATATCTCTATGCTTGGGATTTCCTAACCTACATTGTTAATAGCTAATGTGCACACCATGCAGTATTGTCAAACTAATACGTAACATCTTCTCTTTTCCCCAGTTAGTATTGACTGTTTCTATTGGCATTACCAACTCCCAATACTACCACATAGACTTGTCCAGACAAAACAAGTAAGTGGAAAATATCTTGCTTTCCTCCCAAAAAAGGTTTCCAGTTCTGCATACTAAACAATTCCACCAGGTCCACATGTAGGCATATTCATGAACACCTACCACAACTTTGATTGTCATTAACTGTGTAAAACTCCGGGTGGGTATAATTTGTGGAACGTTCCAACAGGAATCTGTTCCAAAAACATAGTAAATAACAAGGTTGCCAACAAACAACGCATACAAAGTTGTATAGTGGCAGAATAAGATGCCGGGTAGGGGCGGGCTATTTCATTACGTTTTTCACTCACCACGTTTGTTCTGAAAAATGTCTGTCCTCACTCTGGTAGCCTATG
Source organism: Oncorhynchus gorbuscha (assembly GCF_021184085.1). Lineage (NCBI taxonomy): Eukaryota > Metazoa > Chordata > Actinopteri > Salmoniformes > Salmonidae > Oncorhynchus > Oncorhynchus gorbuscha. Next base: position 15,568 of record NW_025747827.1, on the reverse strand, counting down.
GACAAACATTAAGAATAAGCTACGTGGTGAGTTGATGCTTTTTCGGCAGCTAGTTAGCCAGGTGAATTGATCATGATACTTTGTATACGTTGTTTGTTGGCATCCTTGTACTTTACAACGTTTTGGAACAGATTCCTGTTGAACGTTCCACAAATGATACCACCCTAAACCTCCCTGCTGTCTACTTTACAGTGGCCTACAGGAGAGACAGAAACATGAGGGATGTCTACGATGAACGCTTCCTACCAGACAGACCGGTGAGAGTTTCTGCCTGTGGAAAATGTTGTTTGGTTTATATATTTAGAATTGTACTAATTTACTTTCCATTATAATACTTAACAGAACTTAGCTGAGGAACGCTCAACTCCGTTCTCTTGTATAGAGGCGGAGGTGAGAATTGATAACTGGTCGCATGATCTGCTAGCAACAACATGGACTCGCCGTCATTCGATACTTGTGAATATTTCTGAAAACACTTACCGTTCCTTCTGTGAGGTGCTGAAATTCTAGTTCTAGTGGCCTTGACGTACTAATCAGCTGAGATTCAATTGGCGCAAATGTTGATCGACACAAATGAGGAAGAAGTCGGTGGTTGTATTACATAAAAGCTGTTATTAACCGTATGCACTTCAGCACCTGCAGTTGTCCAGCGTTTTCAGAATGAACATTTGTTCAAGTATCAACTGATGGGGACTCAATGTCGTTGCTAGCAAATCATGTGACTTAGTTATCAATACTCAACTCCGCCTTGATATTAGAGGTCAACCATTATCATTTTTTCAAGGCCGATGCCGATTTATTGGTGGACCCGCAAAAAAAAGCTGACCGATTAATCGGCCGATTTTTATATGTATTTGTAATATTGACAATTGCAACAGTACTGAATGAACAATGAACCCTTTTGTTTGAGCTTAATATAACGCATCAAATCTATTTAGTCTCTAATGAAACATGTTCGATTTGGTTTAAATAATGCAAAACAAAGTGTTGGAGAAGAAAGTTGCAATATGTGCCATGTAAAAAAGCTAACGTTTGAGTTCCTTGCTCAGAACATGAGAACATATGAAAGCTGTTGGTTCAATATTCCCAGTTAAGAAGTTTTAGGTTGTAGTTATTATAGGAATGATGACTACTTCTCTCTATACCATTTGTATTTCATATACCTTTGACTATTGGATGTTCTTATAGGCACTTTAGTATTACCAGCCTAATCTTGAGAGTTGATAGGCTTGAAGTCATAAACAGCGCTGCACTTTAAGCATTGTTAACAGCTGCTCGCAAATGCAGGAAAGTGTTGTTTGAATGAATGCTTACGAGCCTGCTGCTGCCTACCTCCTCTCAGTCAGACTGTTATATCAAATCATAGACTTAATTATAATAAACACACAGAATACGAGCCAGCTCCTGCCTACCTCCTCTCAGTCAGACTGTTCTATCAAATATCAAATCATAGACTTAATTATAATAAACACACAGAATATGAGCCAGCTGCTGCCTACCTCCTCTCAGTCAGACTGTTATATCAAATCATAGACTTAATTATAATAAACACACAGAATACGAGCCAGCTGCTGCCTACCTCCGCTCAGTCAGACTGTTCTATCAAATATCAAATCATAGACTTAATTATAATAAACACACAGAATACGAGCCAGCTGCTGCCTACCTCCGCTCAGTCAGACTGTTCTATCAAATATCAAATCATAGACTTAATTATAATAAACACAGAATACGAGCCAGCTGCTGCCTACCTCCGCTCAGTCAGACTGTTCTATCAAATATCAAATCATAGACTTAATTATAATAAACACACAGACTACGAGCCTTAGGTCAATAATATGATCCAATCCAGAAACGATCATTTAGAAAACAAAACGTTTATTCTTTCCGTGAAATACGGAACCATTTCCGTCCATTTGGAAGACCCACTGGTGGCATCCCTAAGTCTAAACATTGCTGTTACATTGCACAACCTTCAATGTTATGTCGTAATTGTGTAAAATTCAGGCTAATTTAATTAGTTTTTGTTAGGAAGAAGCACAGTTCGCAACGAGCCAGGCGGCCCAAACTGCTGCATAAACCCTGACTCTGCTTACACTGAAAACAAGAGAAGTGACACAATTTCCCTAGTTAATATTTCCTGCTAGCATACATTTATTATAACTAAATATGCAGGTTTAAAAATATATATACTTCTGTGTATTGAGTTTAAGAAAGGCATTGATGTTTATGGTTAGGGACATTTGTTCAACGAATGTGCTTTTATTCGCGAATGTGCTTTTGTTAAATCATCCCCCGTTTGGCAAAGTTGAAGTAGGCTCTGATTCAATGATAAATTAACAGGCACCACATTATTTATATGCATCGCATGACATGCTGGTTAACCTGGTAATATCATCACCCATCTGTAGTTAACTAGTGATTATTTATATGCATCGCATGACATGCTGGTTAACCTGGTAATATCATCACCCATCTGTAGTTAACTAGTGATTATTTATATGCATCGCATGACATGCTGGTTAACCTGGTAATATATCACCTGTAGTTAACTAGTGATTATTTATATGCATATGACATGCTGGTTAACCTGGTAATATCATCACCCATCTGTAGTTAACTAGTGATTATTTATATGCATCGCATGACATGCTGGTTAACCAGTAATATCATCAACCATCTGTAGTTAACTAGTGATTATTTATATGCATCGCATGACATGCTGGTTAACCAGTAATATCATCAACCATCTGTAGTTAACTAGTGATTATTTTATTTATGCTGGTTAATGTAATATCATCAACCATCTGTAGTTAACTAGTGATTATTTATACGATGATGCTGGTTAACCTGGTAATATCATCACCCATCTGTAGTTAACTAGTGATTATTTATATGCATCGCATGACATGCTGGTTAACCTGGTAATATCATCAACCATCTGTAGTTAACTAGTGATTATTTATATAACCAGTAATATCATCAACCATCTGTAGTTAACTAGTGATTATTTATATGCATGACATGCTGGTTAACCAGTAATATCATCAACCATCTGTAGTTAACTAGTGATTATTTATATGCATCGTTAACATGACATGCTGGTTAACCAGTAATATCATCAACCATCTGTAGTTAACTAGTGATTATTTATATGCATCGCATGACATGCTGGTTAACCAGTAATATCATCAACCATCTGTAGTTAACTAGTGATTATTTATATGCATCGCATGACATGCTGGTTAACCTTAATATCATCACCCATATGTTAACTAGTGATTATTTATATCGCATGACATGCTGGTTAACCTGGTAATATCATCACCCATCTGTAGTTAACTAGTGATTATTTATATGCATCGCATGACATGCTGGTTAACCAGTAATATCATCAACCATCTGTAGTTAACTAGTAATATCATCAACCATCTGATTAGTGATTATTTAAGATTGATTGTTAACCTTTTATAAGATAAGTTTAATGTAATATCATCAACCATCTAGTTAACTAGTGATTATTTATACATCGCATGACCTAACCTGGCTCTAGTGATTATTTATTGCAGCCATGCTGGTTAACCTGGTAATATCATCACCCATCTGTAGTTAACTAGTGATTATTTATATGCATTGACATGCTGCACTCTGTAGTTAACAGGTGGTCAGCCTGTCACAGCAGTTTACTCATGGATTACATTATAATCGGCCATAATCGGCATCCAAAAAGGCAGATTACCAATTGTTATGACAACTTGAAATCGTCCCTAATTAATCGGTCAACCTCTTGATATAAGAGGAAAGAGTTGAGCGTTCCTGAGCTCCACAGAACAACTGTGTCTTCTTTCCATCCTGAAAATTACATAAATTCTATGATTCACTGAGAATTACAATACATCATTTTTTCTAAAATAAACCTTTTCATCTAGAAATAAAAATAGTAAATAGCTTTCTAGAGGACATAACAAATAGCTTTCTAGAAGACATAACCCTAATCTTGTTTCTCTTTCTCTTCTTTCACATCGAAATGTAATTCATTGTAGGCCCCATATCCCAGATCAGCTGTAGCAGGGCCTGTAGAGAGGAGGCCGGCTGGTTTCGGAAGGCCAGACGAGGAGTACAATCGAGGGTTTGAGTATGACGGGCCTCGCTTTTATCCAAATGGAGGCCCTCGAGGTTACCATGGCGAGGATCAAAGAGGCTACCATGGCGACAGCCTTCATTTTCCTAATGAGCGCAGAGGTATCCCACCTTCCCGGAGAGTAAGTGGCTCAGACAATGAATAAACCATTATTGTACACGCACAATTTAAGCTTCATGCCAAGGAAGCATAATATTTGACCATCGATCTACTGTACATGCTGGGTTCACAAGCACAAAAGAATGAGTTTTCTTATCAAATGTATTTATAAAGTCCTTCTTACATCAGCTGATATCTCAAAGTGCTGTACAGAAACCCAGCCTAAAACCCCAAACAGCAAGCGATTCAGGTGTAGAAAAACCTGCGTATCGATCGATTGCATTAGTATGATTTGAGAAACTGCCAGAAATATTTCTCCAACGGTAAAATGTGAACACCACAATGGAAGTGCTTCTACATCTACATTGCTTGCTCTTTGGGGTTTTAGGCAGGGTTTCTGGAGAAGCACTTTGTGATATCTGCTGATGTAAAAACGGCTGTATAAATGCATTTGATTTAAGTACTGAATTTAGCTCATAGTACAGTCAATGCTGAAGTTATAGGGTATATGATTATAGTACAGCTAGAAATCCATTATATACACAGCCAACTGTATGAGGAGTTTATTTCAACCTCTGACGCCACTTGGTGTTCAGATAAAGAATTACATGTTGAGTAGAAGATGCTCTGTCAATCACTTTCATTGGTGCATGGATGCCAGTAAGAGTAGCTGTGGGCCCCAGGAAGAGTAGCTGTGGGCCCCAGGAAGAGTAGCTGTGGACGCCAGGAAGAGTAGCTGTGGGCCCCAGGAAGAGTAGCTGTGGGCCCCAGGAAGAGTAGCTGTGGGCCCCAGGAAGAGTAGCTGTGGGCCCCAGGAAGAGTAGCTGTGGGCCCCAGGAAGAGTAGCTGTGGGCCCCAGGAAGAGTAGCTGTGGGCCCCAGGAAGAGTAGCTGTGGGCCCCAGGAAGAGTAGCTGTGGGCCCCAGGAAGAGTAGCTGTGGGCCCCAGGAAGAGTAGCTGTGGACGCCAGGAAGAGTAGCTGTGGACGCCAGGAAGAGTAGCTGCTGCTTTTGCAACAGTTAATGGGGATCCTAATAAAATACCAAATACAGAGGATTGGAATATAATATTTTAGAAAATACTGTCTAATCAACAGCAGCATGATTGTGTGTTTCTCAGGATAGGACACCTGTAGATAAAGTTGAAGTCAGAAGTTTACATCCACTTAGGTTGGAGGCATTATAACTCGTTTTTCAACCACTCCACACATTTCTTGTTAACGAACTATAGTTTTGGCAAGTCGGTTAGGGCATCTACTTTGAATGACACAAGTACATTTTCCAAGAATTGTTTACAGACCGATAATTCACTGTGTCACAATTCCAGTGGGTCAGAAGTTTACATACATTAAGTTGACTGGACAATTCCAGAAAATGATGTCATGGCTTTAGAAGCTTCTGATAGGCTAATTGACATCATTTGAGTCAATTGGAGGTAAACCTGTGGATGTATTTCAAGGCCTTCCTTCAAACTCAGTGCCTCTTTGCTTGACATCTTGGGAAAATCAAAAGAAATCAGCCAAGACCTCAGTAAAAAAATTGTAGACCTCCACAAGTCTGGTTCATCCTTGGGAGCAATTTCCAAACGCCTGAAGGTACCACGTTCATCTGTACAAACAATAGTACACAAGTATAAACACCATGGGACCACGCAGCCATCATACCGCTCAGGGAGGAGACGCGTTCTGTCTCCTAGAGATGAATGTACTTTGGTGTGAAAATTGCAAATTAATCCCAGAACAACAGCAAAGGACCTTGTGAAGATGCTGGAGGAAACGGGTACAGAAGTATCTATATTCACAGTAAAACGAGTCCTATATCAACATAACCTGAGCGGCTGCTCAGCAAGGAAAAATCCACTGCTCCAAAACCACCATTAAAAGAGCCAGACTACGGTTTAGAACTGCACATGGGGACAAAGATCATAGTTTTTGGAGAAATGTCCTCTGGTCTGATGAACCAAAAATTATAACTGTTTGACCATAATGACCATCGTTATGTTTGGAGGAAAAGGTGGGAAGCTGAAGAACACCATCCCAACCGTGAAGAACGGGGGGGTGGCAGCATCATGTTGTGGTGGTGCTTTGCTGCAGGAGGGACTGGTGCACTTCACAAAATAGATGGCATCATGAGGCAGGGAAATTATTTGGATATATTGAAGCAACATCTCAAGACATCAGTCAGGAATTTAAAGCTTTGTCGCACATGGGTCTTCCAAATGGACAAGGACCCCAAGCATACTTCCAATGTAGTGGCAAAATGGCTTAAAGACAACAAAGTCAAGGTATTGGAGTGGCCATCACAAAGCCCTGACCTCAACCATATCGGAAATTTGTGGGCAGAACTGAAAAAGTGTGTGCGAGAAAGGAGGCCTACAAACCCGACTCAGTTACACCAGCTCTGTCAGGAGGAATTGGCCAAAATTGACCCAACTCATTGTGGGAAGCTTGTGGAAGGCTACCCGAAACGTTTGACCCAAGTTAAACCATTTAAATGCAATGCTACCAAATACTAATTGAGTGTATGTAAACTTCTGACCCATTGGGAATGTGATGAAAGAAATCAAATCAAATTTCTCAGGATGGGACACCTGTAGATATGTTGTCCAGTACTGTCTAATCAACAGCAGCATCACAGTGTTTCTCAGGATGGGACACCTGTAGATATGTTGTCCAGTACTGTCTAATCAACAGCAGTATCAGTGTTTCTCAGGATGGGACACCTGTAGATATGTTGTCCAGTACTGTCTAATCAACAGCAGCATCAGTGTTTCTCAGGATGGGACACCTGTAGATATGTTGTCCAGTACTGTCTAATCAACAGCAGTATCAGTGTTTCTCAGGATGGGACACCTGTAGATATGTTGTCCAGTACTGTCTAATCAACAGCAGCATCACAGTGTTTCTCAGGATGGGACACCTGTAGATATGTTGTCCAGTACTGTCTAATCAACAGCAGCATCACAGTGTTTCTCAGGATGGGACACCTGTAGATATGTTGTCCAGTACTGTCTAATCAACAGCAGCATCACAGTGTTTCTCAGGATGGGACACCTGTAGATATGTTGTCCAGTACTGTCTAATCAACAGTAGCATCACAGTGTTTCTCAGGATGGGACACCTGTAGATATGTTGTCCAGTACTGAAACAATAAAAGTAATTGTCTGTGTTCTAGCCGGAGGAGCCGTACCCCTACCCTTCTAGACCACCTCCTAGAGAGGACCCCCATACAACACGCCAGATGGAGTTCAGGTAGGCACAACTCTCTCACACACTCCTGGATATTTATTTTGAAACTTTCATCAGGAGAATTGGAGTTGAATGTTCAAGCAGTCTAACCTTGTTAAACCAAACTGATCACCGTTCTGTTTCACTACAAGTAGCTCTCCTGAACCCCCCCACAGGAAAAAATGATGCACTGTCATTATCTAAGTGACCAGAAGATGGCATTGTTGCACCATTTGTTTACCATGACAACCCATCTTTTTGACACAGCCTCCCCAATCAGCCCTGTTGACTGAAGCCCATGTCATGTTTTTAATGATTTGCATATCTGTGTGTCTCATTCTGTGTGAAATATTTATATAGTACCAGAGAATAATCACATACGCATCAGGTCTGGCCCATATCGGGCCCCGTCCACCTCTCTGCTCACATAGCTCTCTCCTGGGACTGGGAGAGAAACACACAAACACCTCAGGGTCGACTGCGGCCGCTCTGCTTTCACACCACGCCACACCTGGGTTCAAATGGTACTTGAATTACTTTCAAATATTTTATATGGGCTTGATTCAGCTTTGCCTGGCTGAATGGCTCCATAAAATAGTCCCAAATCAGAAAACCCCGCCCATCTGACACTCCAGGCAGACTCGAGCAAAAACTGAAAAGATTTCAAGTGGTATTTGAACCCTGGTCTGCACAGCGATGAGCGTACCATTCCTTGTGGCAGCCCGAGGTCACATACTAGTCTTTAAAACCCTGTCTGTCTGTCTGGTGTAACCTGACATGATAGAGGTGAAGGAAGATACAGGGTTAACAATGGCGTCTACTGAGTCACCCTCCGGACAGCACCATCACTATGACAGGAGTCATAACAGGACATAGGTCTTGTCACAACTGTGTAAGGCAGTCCGTACACTACGCCGTAGTAAGGTGATGGCCAGAGTGTGACAGAGCAGGGTTCTGTGACTGTCCCGGGGTCAGGAGATGAACCTGCAGCAGCAGAACTCGTCTGTTATTTTAAGGGCCAGGTGTTCAAGGTTCTTTCTTCTCACCTTCTTCAGTTCCTCAGGTGAAATAATAGAGAAAGTAATTACTGCCATAAATCAAGTTAATGTTGAGAGGTTATGATAGTCGCACGCCCGAGGCCCCTGTAATCCGGTTAGTTAGGTCTGGCCGTTGTTATTTGTCTTGGCGTATTTACCTGTCGTGACGGTGTAAAGGTGAGGATGCATGAAGAGACTGAGAGATTACTTGGTCTGATTCAACCTGAAGTTGACTGATGTTCCAACTGTATTTCTCATACAGTTGTACTCTTGACCTGAACTATAATCACCAGGACTAAAGTCATTAGATTGAGTTCTCCTTTTAGTGATCACTGCTAATGTACATTTTAGGTAGTCATTTTGAGATCCGTTCAGGCATTCTACAGGATTTAAAGACTTCAATATATATAGAATACAGTAACCAGGTTTGAGTGTGAGAGCAACTGCCTTACTTAATCAACAACACATCAACACAACACAATCAACACATATATATAAATATAGAATACAGTAACCACAGGTTTGGGTGTGAGAGCAACTGCCTTACTTAATCAACAACACATCAACACAACACAATCAACACATATATATAAATATAGAATACAGTAACCACAGGTTTGAGTGTGAGAGCAACTGCCTTACTTAATCAACAACACATCAACACAACACAATCAACACATATATATAAATATAGAATACAGTAACCACAGGTTTGGGTGTGAGAGCAACTGCCTTACTTACTCAACACCGCAGCAATATATATATAGAATACAGTAACCACAAGCAACTGCCTTACTTAATCAACAACACATCAACACAACACAATCAACACATATATATAAATATAGAATACAGTAACCACAGGTTTGGGTGTGAGAGCAACTGCCTTACTTACTCAACACCGCAGCAATATATATATAGAATACAGTAACCACAGGTTTGGTGTGAGAGCAACTGCCTTACTTAATCAACACAGCAGCAATATATATAGAATCAGTAACCACAGCAACAATATATATATAGAATACAGTAACCGCATGAACAAGCCTTACTTAATCAACACAGGCAATATATATATATAGAATACAGTAACCACAGGTTTGGGTGTGAGAGCAACTGCCTTACTTAATCAACACAGCACAATATATATATAGAATACAGTAACCACAGGTTTGGGTGTGAGAACAACTGCCTTACTTAATCAACACAGCAGCAATATATATATAGAATACAGTAACCACAGGTTTGGGTGTGAGAACAACTGCCTTACTTAATCAACACAGCAGCAATATATATATAGAATACAGTAACCACAGGTTTGGGTGTGAGAACAACTGCCTTACTTAATCAACACAGCAGCATATATATAGAATACAGTAACCACATGAGAGCAACTGCCTTACTTAATCAACACAGCAGTAGAATACAGTAACCACAGGTTTGGGTGTGAGAACAAGCAACTGCCTTATATAATCAACACTTAATCAACACAGCAGCAATATATATATAGAATACAGTAACCACAGGTTTGGGTGTGAGACTGCCTTACTTAATCAACACAACTGCCTTACTTAATCAACACAGCAGCAATATATATATAGAATACAGTAACCACAGGTTTGGTGTGAGAGCAACTGCCTTACTTAATCAACAACACATCAACACAACACAATCAACACATATATATAAATATAGAATACAGTAACCACAGGTTTGGGTGTGAGAACAACTGCCTTACTTAATCAACACAGCAGCAATATATATAGAATACAGTAACCACAGGTTTGGGTGTGAGAGCAACTGCCTTACTTACTCAACACCGCAGCAATATATATATAGAATACAGTAACCACAGGTTTGGGTGTGAGAGCAACTGCCTTACTTAATCAACACAGCAGCAATATATATAGAATACAGTAACCACAGGTTTTTGAGCAACTGCCTTACTTACTCAACACCGCAGCAATATATATATAGAATACAGTAACCACAGGTTTGGGTGTGAGAACAACTGCCTTACTTAATCAACACAGCAGCAATATATATATATAGAATACAGTAACCACAGGTTTGGGTGTGAGAGCAACTGCCTTACTTAATCAACACAGCAGTTTAGAATACAGTAACCACAGGTTTGGGTGTGAGAACAACTGCCTTACTTAATCAACACAGCAGCAATATATATATAGAATACAGTAACCACAGGTTTGGGTGTGAGAACAACTGCCTTACTTAATCAACACAGCAGCAATATATATATAGAATACAGTAACCACAGGTTTGGGTGTGAGAACAACTGCCTTACTTAATCAACACAGCAGCAATATATATATAGAATACAGTAACCACAGGTTTGGGTGTGAGAACAACTGCCTTACTTAATCAACACAGCAGCAATATATATATAGAATACAGTAACCACTTGAGAACAACTGCCTTACTTAATCAACACAGCAGCAATATATATAGAATACAGTAACCACAGGTTTGGGTGTGAGAACAACTGCCTTAATCAACACAGCAGCAATATAACAAAATATGTTCTGCTTGAACAACCGTCTCTAATTCAACACCTAGGCTTTTCATTTCACCCCGTGGGTCAGTTAGAGCCCAGTGTTAAACAGCCAGGGGTCACAGTTCCAGTTCAGAAGAGGGAGGGGAAAGTAGCAGGCTAATATTTAGGGGTAATATCGGCAGTAAAGACGTGGCCGTTTCCTTTGAGCACAGATGGGGTCAGACGAGGTCAGGGTACCCTTCAAACAACACCCTGTCTGCGTTCCAAACGGTACCCATTCCCCTGTGTAGTGCACCCCTTTTAACCAGAGCCCACAGTGCAGTATGTAGGGGATAGGGGGCCATTTGGCATGCATCCCCTGGGTCATTAAAGTTTTGTGAGGTCGGTCACTCCAAGCTGCTGGTTGGTTGGTTGGAGGACGGGGGAGATGAGGTTCAGGCTGGGGTCGCTGAGACCAGGTGCCTTTCATTTGTTTATACCCCCTCCTGCCCCTTGGCCTGCCTGGCTGGGTCATTCTACTGCCTGTCGTATAGGAGGCACATCATCAGCGAGGGCAACAAACCAGAGAGGATCAACAGTCTCAACAGGAGAGGAGAGAGAGGGCTGGAGGGTAAATTAATGTTCCTGGTTTTACTGCTGCTAACACAGATGTGTGTTTAGGAAGATAAAACTACCAGGGCTTAGCCTTTGCACAGAGAGCAACGGTAGAGTTTTAACAGAGTCATTAAAACCGCTTAGAAATACCATTTAGCCTGAAGATATTTAGATAAATATGTAGTTGGTTAGGTTTCTGTCCCAATTCATTTCGGAAGAAGCATTGATTCATGATGTGATGTTCTTGTGGACTTTCAGTCCTAATCTGTAGCAGTACTTTTTCCTCATTTTACAATGTCAGACATGAGAGGAAATGTGAAGATTCTTCATGTTTGGTGCTCAGATTGTGACCAGGGTGGTGTTCTGTTGCTGTGGTGGTATGTCCTCTCTACGGTACCTCATCTGTACACCATCTACCTCGGCCCGGTGCTTCCCTGTCTAGGAGCCTGTCTCACCGGTCTCTGACCTTCACCCCTGAGACCACGGGGTCACCCCTCCTGTCCGTGTCTGTCCTGGCAGCACGACAGGCTCCAGTGCTGATCCACCGTGACCAGGGGAGGAGTTATCTAAATAAACCCTTCAACATCTTGACAGTAGTGTCTTGTGTCCAGGGACGGCCCCCTTCTTAACCCAGATGTAGCAGAAGGTGGAGATCAACAGAGGAGGTTAATGGTTTCTCTGAGTGGAGTCGGACTCCCGGATACTTAGTGCTCAGTGACTGCCGTCAAATGACAGTTGGAGCTGTCTTGTTGAGCAGTCTTGTTGAGCAGTCTTGCTGAGCAGTCTTGCTGAGCAGTCTTGCTGAGCGGTTTTGCTGAGCTGTCTTGATGAGCTGTCTTGCTGAGCAGTCCCTCTAAAGTCAGGCCTAATTGCTCTGACACAGTGCAGATGGAAAGCTTTGACGAACAGCAGATAAAGGCTAGTGACCAAGACTCCAAGACATTCCCCTCCTACCTTTTTATATACCAGTATGCATTTGATGGTGACCTTTGGTTAAGATATAGTCCACTGCTTCCACTGATGTACTGTTTTTAAACCTCTTCGTTTACCTTAGTCCTTTAATGGCCAAGTACCTCCAGTATTAAAGCTGTGGTGTTCAGTCTGCTGATGAGATGTGGTCCTTGATGTGTGATTGTCTTTCCACCCAGAAGCAGTGGCCGTGCAGTACCCCCTCCCCCCAGCGTCAGGGCTCAGGGGATGTACCCTGCACCCCGCTCCCTGTCTGCTGTGGTCCCAGAGGGGGGGGATGACACCCTGATGCAGGCCATCCTAAACCTGGACAGAGGGTATGTATCTGGTACTACTACTATCCATTACGAACTAGACAGAGGGTATGTATCTGGTACTACTATCCATTACTAACTAAACAGAGGGTATGTATCTGTCTGGTACTACTACTATCCATTACTAACTAGACAGAGGGTATGTATCTGGTACTACTACTACTATCCATTACGAACTAGACAGAGGGTATGTATCTGGTACTACTACTACTATCCATTACTAACTAGACAGAGGGTATGTATCTGTCTGGTACTACTACTATCCATTACTAACTAGGTAGATATGTATAGTGGTAAGGTTACTATATACAGGGTCAGTTCCAGTAGCATATTTACAATGAGCAGGGATACTGGAGTGATGGAGGTAGATATGGTAGATATGTGTAGGAGTGTGTCATTGTGTAGGGACCTGTGAGTTTGTCCGTGTGTAGGGCCCTGTGAGTTTGTCCGTGTGTAGGGCCCTGTGAGTGTGTCAGTGTGTAGGGCCCTGTCAGTGTGTCGGGCCCTGGGAGAGTGTTGGTGTGTGTAGGGCCCTGTCAGTGTGTAGGGCCCTGCGGGTGTGTCAGTGTGTAGGGCCCTGTCAGTGTGTCGGGCCCTGGGAGAGTGTTGGTGTGTCAGTGTGTAGGGCCCTGTCAGTGTGTAGGGCCCTGTCAGTGTGTCAGTGTGTAGGGCCCTGTCAGTGTGTCGGGCCCTGGGAGAGTGTTGGTGTGTCAGTGTGTAGGGCCCTGTCAGTGTGTCGGGCCCTGGGAGAGTGTTAGTGTGTGTAGGGCCCTGCGAGTGTGTCAGTGTGTCGGGCCCTGGGAGAGTGTTGGTGTGTCAGTGTGTGTAGGGCCCTGTCAGTGTGTAGGGCCCTGTCAGTGTGTCAGGCCCTGGGAGAGTGTTGGTGTGTCAGTGTGTGTAGGGCCCTGTCAGTGTCTCGGGCCCTGGGAGAGTGTTGGTGTGTCAGTGTGTGTAGGGCCCTGTCAGTGTCTCGGGCCCTGGGGGAGTGTTGGTGTGTCAGTGTGTGTTGGGCCCTGGGTGTGTGTTGGGCCCTGGGTGTGTATAGAGATTAAAATTCAAGGGTCAACTCAGTCTGTGTAGACATTTAGTTAGCTATGTATCAGTCATGGCTTGGGGATAGAAGCTGTTCTGGAGCCTGTTGGTGTCAGACTTGATGCATCGGTACCACTCAGACTCTAGATATGTGAAGATGCTGATCTCTCTCTCTCTGTATCTTCTATCTTGTCTTCTGTTATTTGACCCTTTACCATCTTTAGTTGAATGTACCGATTATATGTCACTCTAAGAGCATCTAAATCCCCCTTGTCTCTCACACCCACAGAAGGAAAGGCCCCTTGCCTCCCCTGAGAGCAGACGTCCCCCCCTCCCCCCACAGCCGGTCCGGCTCCACCGTCAGTAGCAAGAGTTACTCTCCTGACAGAGCCAAGGGTCTCCCCCACCCCGCCCAGCAGAAAAGTAAGTACCTCCCCCACCACTCACTCCCTACCAATCATGTTCCTCTTGGGTTGCATTTAGTTCAGCAGCTTATGAAGAGCTGGGATTCCAGCTAAACTTGTCCAATAGACAGATGATAGCCCTGTGAATTGACATTTTGACCCTACTACATTATTGGAACCAGGGGAGAATCCTCAGCCTCTGTAGTTTAATCTTGTCGTCCCCATCTGATGATGTCATGGCGTGCTTTTAGTTGTGGACTATCCTGAAGCGCTCTCTGGTACCCCTGTGGCTGAGCAGCCCTGGGGTGGGTGTCTGTTCCCCAAACAGGCCCGTGGACAAGTACCCACGGGTCAGTGGTGCCCTGTGCTGTGTTACAGGCCCAGCTTTCGGAGTCCACGACTCCATAGTAGCATGCAGTGTGGAGCATGGGCGACTAACTCTCTTTACACTCCATACGGTGCTACCTGATTCACAATCTGGGGTCCAACTGGGCCGGCTCGGTTTCACATCCACATTAGTCGCTGAACCGAGCTGGAAAGGACATTCTGGAGCCAGCAGCGTCCAGTTCGGGTCGCCCCTATAGTGTGAATCAGTCATAGGTGTGATTGTCTCTTCCGCTGAGCATGTTGATTCTGCTCCTCCTCATCCGTGTATTGGTTCTAACAGCCATAATGATCGTCTATAGTAGCTCATTAGTCGACAGGAGCCGTTCCCAGCCGGCTGGCAGCCTGTGTGACTATAGTCTTAGTGACGTCCATGTTCTCTTCTCCATGGTCTCAGGGTGTGAGGAGTTTTGTCAGAGTGGGATGTCTGGTAAGTACAGGGAACAGAGGAAACTAGGATGGGTTCTAGAGACTATAGTGTTTTAGTGTAGAGAATGAACCATTATTGTAGCTAATATCATGAACAGAAATGTGTCTGCCGACTCAATGCTGGATTACTGTTATTTCATCAGAAGACTTCTGTCCTGTGTTTGTAATGACACACTATCGATCTAACCAGGACGAAGTATGGAGAAATGGCTCTTTAGCTCCGTGGTCAAACACCAGCTCCCAAAGGTTGAACCTCAACGTTGAATTGAGATATAGAATGAGGTTTAACAGTGAACCAACGTTCCCACCCTACGTCCAGCTCCGCCCATAATAAAAGTTTTCTGTGAAAGTATTTATACTGCTGGGTCTTTTTCAACTGAGGTAACCTGAGGGAGAGGTTTCTGTGAAGGTCTTTATACTGCTGG
>NW_025747826.1:32500-45563 GCF_021184085.1 Oncorhynchus gorbuscha | reverse complement strand
TAGTGTCAACCACAGGGATCAATAAACTAGTGTCAACCACAGGGATCAATAAACTAGTGTCAAACTACAGGGATCAATAAACACCAATAAACTAGTGTCAACCACAGGGATCAATAAACACCAATAAACTAGTGTCAACCACAGGGATCAATAAACACCAAAAACTAGTGTCAACCACAGGGATCAATAAACTAGTGTCAACCACAGGATCAATAAACTAGTGTCAACCACAGGGATCAATAAACTAGTGTCAACCACAGGGTGTCAACCAGGATCAATAAACACCAAAAACTAGTGTCAACCACAGGGATCAATAAACACCAATAAACTAGTGTCAACCACAGGGATCAATAAACTAGTGTCAACCACAGGGATCAATAAACTAGTGTCAACCACAGGATCAATAAACTAGTGTCAACCACAGGGATCAATAAACTAGTGTCAACCACAGGGATCAATAAACTAGTGTCAACCACAGGGATCAATAAACTAGTGTCAACCACAGGGATCAATAAACACCAATAAACTAGTGTCAACCACAGGGATCAATAAACACCAATAAACTAGTGTCAACCACAGGATCAATAAACACCAATAAACTAGTGTCAACCACAGGGATCAATAAACACCAATAAACTAGTGTCAACCACAGGGATCAATAAACTAGTGTCAACCACAGGGATCAATAAACTAGTGTCAACCACAGGGATCAATAAACACCAATAAACTAGTGTCAACCACAGGGATCAATAAACACCAATAAACTAGTGTCAACCACAGGATCAATAAACACCAATAAACTAGTGTCAACCAGGGATCAATAAACAACCAGTGTCAACCACAGGGATCAATAAACACCAATAAACTAGTGTCAACCACAGGATCAATAAACTAGTGTCAACCACAGGGATCAATAAACTAGTGTCAACCACAGGGATCAATAAACACCAATAAACTAGTGTCAACCACAGGGATCAATAAACTAGTGTCAACCACAGGGATCAATAAACTAGTGTCAACCACAGGGATCAATAAACTAGTGTCAACCA
The DNA here is from genome assembly GCF_021184085.1 of Oncorhynchus gorbuscha. Classification (NCBI taxonomy): domain Eukaryota; kingdom Metazoa; phylum Chordata; class Actinopteri; order Salmoniformes; family Salmonidae; genus Oncorhynchus; species Oncorhynchus gorbuscha. Next base: position 44,514 of record NW_025747826.1, on the reverse strand, counting down.
CAGGGATCAATAAACACCAATAAACTAGTGTCAACCACAGGATCAATAAACTAGATCAATAAACACCAATAAACTAGTGTCAACCACAGGGATCAATAAACACCAATAAACTAGTGTCAACCACAGGGATCAATAAACAAACCACAGGGATAATAAACACCAATAAACTAGTGTCAACCACAGGGATCAATAAACTAGTGTCAACCACAGGGATCAATAAACACCAATAAACTAGTGTCAACCACAGGGATCAATAAACACCAATAAACTAGTGTCAACCACAGGGATCAATAAACTAGTGTCAACCACAGGGATCAATAAACTAGTGTCAACCACAGGATCAATAAACTAGTGTCAACCACAGGGATCAATAAACAGTGTCAACCAGGATCAAAACTAGTGTCAACCACAGGGATCAATAAACTAAACTAGTGTCAACCACAGGGATCAATAAACTAGTGTCAACCACAGGGATCAATAAACTATGTCAACAATCAATAAACTAGTGTCAACCACAGGGATCAATAAACTAGTGTCAACCACAGGGATCAATAAACTAGTGTCAACCACAGGATCAATAAACTAGTGTCAACCACAGGATCAATAAACACCAATAAACTAGTGTCAACCACAGGATCATCAATAAACTAGTGTCAACCACAGGGATCAATAAACTAGTGTCAACCACAGGGATCAATAAACTAGTGTCAACCACAGGATCAATAAAAACACCAATAAACTATAAACCACAGGATCAAATAAACTAGTGTCAACCACAGGGATCAATAAACAGTGTCAATAAACAATAACCAGTGTCAACCACAGGGATCAATAAACACCAATAAACTAGTGTCAACCACAGGATCAATAAACTAGTGTCAACCACAGGGATCAATAAACACCAATAAACTAGTGTCAACCACAGGGATCAATAAACTAGTGTCAACCACAGGGATCAATAAACTAGTGTCAACCACAGGAATAAACTAGTAAACTAGTTTCAACCACAGGGATCAATAAACTAGTGTCAACCACAGGGATCAATAAACTAGTGTCAACCACAGGGATCAATAAACTAGTGTCAACCACAGGGATCAATAAACACCACAGGGATCAATAAACTAGTGTCAACCAAACTAGTGTCAATCAATAAACCAGTGTCAACCACAGGGATCAATAAACTAGTGTCAACCACAGGGATCAATAAACACCAATAAACTAGTGTCAACCACAGGGATCAATAAACTAGTGTCAACCAATAAACAGGGATCAATAAACTAGTGTCAACCACAGGATCAATAAACACCAATAAACTAGTGTCAACCACAGGGATCAATAAACTAGTGTCAACCACAGGGATCAATAAACACCAATAAACTAGTATCAACCACAGGGATCAATAAACTAGTGTCAACCACAGGGATCAATAAACTAGTGTCAACCACAGGGATCAATAAACTAATAAACTGTGTCAACCACAGGGATCAATAAACTAGTGTCAACCACAGGGATCAATAAACTAGTGTCAACCACAGGGATCAATAAACTAGTATCAACCACAGGGATCAATAAACACCAATAAACTAGTGTCAACCACAGGGATCAATAAACTAGTGTCAACCACAGGATCAATAAACTAGTGTCAACCACAGGGATCAATAAACTAGTGTCAACCACAGGGATCAATAAACTAGTGTCAACCACAGGGATCAATAAACTAGTGTCAACCACAGGGATCAATAAACTAGTGTCAACCACAGGGATCAATAAACTAGTGTCAACCACAGGGATCAATAAACACCAATAAACTAGTGTCAACCACAGGGATCAATAAACTAGTGTCAACCACAGGGATCAATAAACTAGTGTCAACCACAGGGATCAATAAACTAGTGTCAACCACAGGGATCAATAAACTAGTGTCAACCACAGGATCAATAAACTAGTGTCAACCACAGGATCAATAAACACCAATAAACTAGTGTCAACCACAGGATCAATAAACTAGTGTCAACCACAGGGATCAATAAACTAGTGTCAACCACAGGGATCAATAAACTAGTGTCAACCACAGGGATCAATAAACACCAATAAACTAGTGTCAACCACAGGATCAATAAACTAGTGTCAACCACAGGGATCAATAAACTAGTGTCAACCAGTGTCAACCAGGGATCAATAAACACCAATAAACTAGTGTCAACCACAGGGATCAATAAACTAGTGTCAACCACAGGGATCAATAAACTAGTGTCAACCACAGGGATCAATAAACTAGTGTCAACCACAGGATCAATAAACTAAACTAGTATCAACCACAGGGATCAATAAACACCAATAAACTAGTGTCAACCACAGGGATCAATAAACTAGTGTCAACCACAGGGATCAATAAACTAGTGTCAACCACAGGGATCAATAAACTAGTGTCAACCACAGGGATCAATAAACTAGTATCAACCACAGGGATCAATAAACACCAATAAACTAGTGTCAACCACAGGGATCAATAAACTAGTGTCAACCACAGGGATCAATAAACTAGTGTCAACCACAGGGATCAATAAACTAGTGTCAACCACAGGGATCAATAAACTAGTGTCAACCACAGGGATCAATAAACTAGTGTCAACCACAGGGATCAATAAACTAGTGTCAACCACAGGGATCAATAAACACCAATAAACTAGTGTCAACCACAGGGATCAATAAACACCAATAAACTAGTGTCAACCACAGGGATCAATAAACACCAATAAACTAGTGTCAACCACAGGGATCAATAAACACCAATAAACTAGTGTCAACCACAGGGATCAATAAACTAGTGTCAACCACAGGGATCAATAAACTAGTGTCAACCACAGGGATCAATAAACTAGTGTCAACCACAGGGATCAATAAACACCAATAAACTAGTGTCAACCACAGGGATCAATAAACACCAATAAACTAGTGTCAACCACAGGGATCAATAAACTAGTGTCGACCACAGGGATCAATAAACACCAATAAACTAGTGTCAACCACAGGGATCAATAAACACCAATAAACTAGTGTCAACCAGGATCAATAAACTAGTGTCAACCACAGGGATCAATAAACTAGTGTCAACCACAGGGATCAATAAACTAGTGTCAACCACAGGGATCAATAAACTAGTGTCAACCACAGGGATCAATAAACTAGTATCAACCACAGGGATCAATAAACTAGTGTCAACCACAGGGATCAATAAACTAGTGTCAACCACAGGGATCAATAAACTAGTGTCAACCACAGGGATCAATAAACTAGTGTCAACCACAGGGATCAATAAACACCAATAAACTAGTGTCAACCACAGGGATCAATAAACTAGTGTCAACCACAGGGATCAATAAACACCAATAAACTAGTGTCAACCACAGGGATCAATAAACACCAATAAACTAGTATCAACCACAGGGATCAATAAACACCAATAAACTAGTATCAACCACAGGGATCAATAAACACCAATAAACTAGTATCAACCACAGGGATCAATAAACACCAATAAACTAGTATCAACCACAGGGATCAATAAACACCAATAAACTAGTGTCAACCACAGGGATCAATAAACTAGTGTCAACCACAGGGATCAATAAACACCAATAAACTAGTGTCAACCACAGGGATCAATAAACTAGTGTCAACCACAGGGATCAATAAACTAGTGTCAACCACAGGGATCAATAAACACCAATAAACTAGTGTCAACCACAGGGATCAATAAACTAGTGTCAACCACAGGGATCAATAAACTAGTGTCAACCACAGGGATCAATAAACTAGTGTCAACCACAGGGATCAATAAACTAGTGTCAACCACAGGGATCAATAAACACCAATAAACTAGTGTCAACCACAGGGATCAATAAACTAGTGTCAACCACAGGGATCAATAAACTAGTGTCAACCACAGGGATCAATAAACTAGTGTCAACCACAGGGATCAATAAACACCAATAAACTAGTGTCAACCACAGGGATCAATAAACTAGTGTCAACCACAGGGATCAATAAACTAGTGTCAACCACAGGGATCAATAAACACCAATAAACTAGTGTCAACCACAGGGATCAATAAACTAGTGTCAACCACAGGGATCAATAAACTAGTGTCAACCACAGGATCAATAAACTAGTGTCAACCACAGGGATCAATAAACACCAATAAACTAGTGTCAACCACAGGGATCAATAAACTAGTGTCAACCACAGGGATCAATAAACTAGTGTCAACCACAGGGATCAATAAACACCAATAAACTAGTGTCAACCACAGGGATAGTGTCATATATATATATATTTGTTTTTGACAGGGCTTGAATAGAGAAGAGGGTCAATGGGTTTGAGCCGTTTCCTTACAGGGAGATGTTATATGCATTTATTTTTATTTATCCTACCTGTAAGGTTCCATCATCCACAAAACCTCTTATGTCAGCCCAGGTGGTTGGCTTGTGTGCTGGCATGGTGGGGTTAGGCCTAGTCAGGGAGTCTGGTTCCTCTTAAGGTTTCTTCCTTCTACTGTGAACTGCTTGCTCTTGGGGGGGAGGGTAGATTTCAGGGATGGCGCCCGGGGAACTAGATATCTGGGATGGCGCCCGGGGAACTAGATATCTGGGATGGCGCCCGGGGGACTAGATATCTGGGATGGCGCCCGGGGAACTAGATATCTGGGATGGCGCCCGGGGACTAGATATCTGGGATGGCTCCGGGGACTAGATATCTGGGATGGCGCCCGGGGACTAGATATCTGGGATGGCGCCCGGCACTAGATATATGGGATGGCGCCCGGGGACTAGATATCTGGGATGGCGCCCGGGGGACTAGATATCTGGGATGGCGCCCGGGGACTAGATATCTGGGATGGCGCCCGGGGGACTAGATATCTGGGATGGCGCCCGGGGACTAGATATCTGGGATGGCGCCCGGGGGACTAGATATCTGGGATGGCGCCCTGGGGACTAGATATCTGGGATGGCGCCCGGGGGACTAGATATCTGGGATGGCGCCCGGGGACTAGATATCTGGGATGGCGCCCGGGGACTAGATATCTGGGATGGTGCCCGGGGACTAGATATCTGGGATGGCGCCCCTGGGGACTAGATATCTGGGATGGCGCCCGGGGGGACTAGATATCTGGGATGGCGCCCGGGGGGACTAGATATCTGGGATGGCGCCCGGGGGACTAGATATCTGGGATGGCGCCCGGGGGACTAGATATCTGGGATGGCGCCCGGGGGACTAGATATCTGGGATGGCGCCCGGGGACTAGATATCTGGGATGGCTCCCGGGGACTAGATATCTGGGATGGCTCCCGGGGACTAGATATCTGGGATGGCTCCCCGGGGACTAGATATCTGGGATGGCGCCCGGGGACTAGATATCTGGGATGGCGCCCGGGGGACTAGATATCTGGGATGGCGCCCGGGGGACTAGATATCTGGGATGGCGCCCGGGGAACTACCAACAGACAGACCAGTAATTCCCTCGTCTCTGATCTGTAGAATACAAAGACGACGAGGCCCTGATATCTAAGAACTCCTCTGTCATCATCAGAAGAATACCCATCGGAGGAGTCAAGGCTTCAAGCAAGATGTATAACATGTGAGTACATATATACACAGTGTAGTTACCTGGCCTTAAACTGGCCTGTAGTCACCTGGCCTTAACACAGCCTGTAGTCACCTGGCCTTAACCCAGCCTGTAGTCACCTGGCCTTAACCCAGCCTGTAGTCACCTGGCCTTAACCCAGCCTGTAGTCACCTGGCCTTAACCCAGCCTGTAGTCACCTGGCCTTAACCCAGCCTGTAGTCACCTGGCCTTAACCCAGCCTGTAGTCACCTGGCCTTAACCCAGCCTGTAGTCACCTGGCCTTAACCCAGCCTGTAGTCACCTGGCCTTAACCCAGCCTGTAGTCACCTGGCCTTAACCCAGCCTGTAGTCACCTGGCCTTAACCCAGCCTGTAGTCACCTGGCCTGTAGTCACCTGGCCTTAACCCAGCCTGTAGTTACCTGGCCTTAACCCGGCCTGTAGTTACCTGGCCTTAACCTGGCCTGTAGTTATCTGGCCTTAACCTGGCCTGTAGTTACCTGGCCTTAACCTAGCCTGTAGTCACCTGGCCTTAACCCAGCCTGTAGTCACCTGGCCTGTAGTCACCTGGCCTGTAGTCACCTGGCCTGTAGTCACCTGGCCTTAACCCGGCCTGTAGTCACCTGGCCTGTAGTCAACTGGCCTTAACCCAGCCTGTAGTCACCTGGCCTTAACCTAGCCTGTAGTCACCTGGCCTTAACCCAGCCTGTAGTCACCTGCCCTGTAGTCAACTGGCCTTAACCCAGCCTGTAGTCACCTGGCCTGTAGTCACCTGGCCTTAACCCAGCCTGTAGTCACCTGGCCTGTAGTCTCCTGGCCTTAACCCAGCCTGTAGTCACCTGGCCTTAACCCAGCCTGTAGGCACCTGGCCTGTAGTCACCTGGCCTTAACCCAGCCTGTAGTCACCTGGCCTGTAGGCACCTGGCCTTAACCCAGCCTGTAGTCACCTGGCCTTAACCCAGCCTGTAGTCACCTGGCCTGTAGTCACCTGGTCTTAACCCAGCCTGTAGTCACCTGGCCTGTAGTCACCTGGTCTTAACCCAGCCTGTAGTCACCTGGCCTGTAGTCACCTGGCCTTAACCCAGCCTGTAGTCACCTGGCCTGTAGTCACCCGCCTGTAGTCACCTGGCCTTAACCCAGCCTGTAGTCACCTGGCCTTAACCCAGCCTGTAGTCACCTGGCCTTAACCCAGCCTGTAGTTACCTGGCCTTAACCCAGCCTGTAGTCACCTGGCCTTAACCCAGCCTGTAGGCACCTGGCCTTAACCCAGCCTGTAGTCACCTGGCCTTAACCCAGCCTGTAGTCACCTGGCCTGTAGTCACCTGGCCTGTAGTCAACTGGCCTTAACCCAGCCTGTAGTCACCTGGCCTGTAGTCACCTGGTCTTAACCCAGCCTGTAGTCACCTGACCTGTAATCACCTGGCCTTAACCCAGCCTGTAGTCACCTGGCCTGTAGTCACCCGGCCTGTAGTCACCTGGCCTGTAGTCACCCGGCCTGTAGTTACCTGGCCTTAACCCAGCCTGTAGTCACCTGGCCTTAACCCAGCCTGTAGTTACCTGGCCTTAACTCAGCCTGTAGTCACCTGGCCTTAACCCAGCCTGTAGTCACCTGGCCTTAACCCAGCCTGTAGTCACCTGGCCTTAACCCAGCCTGTAGTCACCTGGCCTTAACCCAGCCTGTAGTCACCTGGCCTTAACTCCAGCCTGTAGTCACCTGGCCTTAACCCAGCCTGTAGTCACCTGGCCTTAACCCAGCCTGTAGTCACCTGGCCTGTAGTCACCTGGCCTTAACCCAGCCTGTAGTCACCTGGCCTTAACCCAGCCTGTAGTCACCTGGCCTGTAGTCACCTGGCCTTAACCCAGCCTGTAGTCACCTGGCCTGTAGTCACCTGGCCTTAACCCAGCCTGTAGTCACCTGGCCTTAACCCAGCCTGTAGTCACCTGGCCTTAACCCAGCCTGTAGTCACCTGGCCTTAACCCAGCCTGTAGTCACCTGGCCTTAACTCCAGCCTGTAGTCACCTGGCCTTAACCCAGCCTGTAGTCACCTGGCCTTAACCCAGCCTGTAGTCACCTGGCCTTAACCCAGCCTGTAGTCACCTGGCCTTAACCCAGCCTGTAGTCACCTGGCCTGTAGTCACCTGGCCTTAACCCAGCCTGTAGTCACCTGGCCTTAACCCAGCCTGTAGTCACCTGGCCTGTAGTCACCTGGCCTTAACCCAGCCTGTAGTCACCAAGTAAGATGTATAACATGTGAGTACATATATACACAGTGCATCGAGGACTCCCTGTAACATTATATTAGGTAGCATTGTTTAAAGTGGCCAGTGATATATTTTACATCAATTCCCATCAATTCCCATTATTAAAGTGGCTGGAGTTGAGTCAGTGTGTTGGCAGCAGCCACTCAATGTTAGTGGTGGCTGGTTAACAGTCTGATGGCCTTGAGATAGAAGCTGTTTTTCAGTCTCTTGGTCCCAGCTTTGATGCACCTGTACTGACCTCGCCTTCTGGATGATAGCAGGGTGAACAGGCAGTGGTTCGGGTGGTTGATGTCCTTGATGATCTTTAAGGCCTTCCTGTGACATCGGGTGGTGTAGGTGTCCTGGAGGGCAGGTAGTTTGCCCCCGGTGATGCGTTGTGCAGACCTCACTACCCTCTGGAGAGCCTTACGGTTGTGGGCGGAGCAGTTGCCGTACCAGGCGGTGATACAGCCCGCCAGGATGCTCTCGATTGTGCATCTGTAGAAGTTTGCGAGTGCTTTTGGTGACAAGCCAAATTTCTTCAGCCTCCTGAGGTTGAAGAGGCGCTGCTGCGCCTTCTTCACGACGCTGTCAGTGTGAGTGGACCAATTCAGTTTGTCTGTGATGTGTACGCCGAGGAACTTAACTTACTACCCTCTCCACTACTGTTCCATCGATGTGTATAGGGGGGTGTTCCCTCTGCTGTTTCCTGAAGTCCACAATCATCTCCTTAGTTTTGTTGACGTTGAGTGTGAGGTTATTTTCCTGACACCTGATTCCAGGCTGTATCCCATCCAGCATTGATTGGGAGTCCCACAGGGCGGCGCACAATTGGCCCGGCGTCGTCCGGGTTTGGCCCGGGGTAGGCCTTCATTGTAAATAAGAATTTGTTTCTGAACTGACTTGCCTAGTTAAATTTAAAGGTTAAATATTTTTCAAACCCATTTTTTCCACATTTTGTTTTACTTTTCAGCCCTGCTCTAAAATGTATTAAATATATTTTCCTTCATCAATCTACCCTATAATGTCAAAGCAAACGGGTATTTAAAAATATTTGCAAATATATTAAAAATAGTATTTACATAATTATTCAGACCCGTTGCTATGAGACTTGAAATTGAGCTCAGGTGCTTCCTGTTTCCATTGATCATCCCTGAGATGTTTCTGCAACTTGATTGGAGTCCACCTGTGGTAAATGCAATTAATTGGACATGATTTGGGAAGACACACACCTGTCTATATAAGGTCCCACAGTTGACAGTTCATGTCAGAGCAAAAACAAAGCCACGAGGTCGCAGGAATTGTCCGTAGAGCTCCGAGACAGATCTTTGCCTTATCTCAATCCTGGGGAAGGGTAGCAAAACCTTTCTGTAGCATTAAAGGTCTCCAAGAACACAATGGCCTCCATCATTCTGAAACAGAGGAAGTTTAGAACCACCAAGACTCTTCCTAGAGCTGGCCGCCCGGCCAAACTGAGCAATCGGTGGAGAAGGGCCTTGGTCAGGGAGGTGAGCAAGAACCTGATGGTCACTCTGACAGAGCTCCAGAGTTCCTCTGTGGAGATGGGAGAACCTTCCAGAAGGACAACTATTTCAACAGCACTCCACCAATCAGGCCTTTATAGTAGTGGCCAGACAGAAGCCACTCTTCAGTAAAAGGCACATGACAGCCCGCTTGGAGTTTGGCAAAAGGCACCTAAAGGACAGACCATGAGAAACAAGATTATCTGGTCTGATGAAACCAAGATTGAACTTTTTGGCCTGAATGCCAAGCGTCATGTCTGGAGGAAACCTGGCACCATCCCTACGGTGAAGCATGGTGGTGGCAGAATCATGCTGTGGGGATGATTTTCAGCAGCAAGGACTGAGAGACTAGTCAGGATCGAGGGAAAGATGAACGGAGCAAAGTACAGAGATCCTTGATGACAACATGCTCCAGAGCGCTCAGGACCTCAGACTGGGGCGAAGGTTCCCCTTCCAACAGGACAACGACCCCTAAGCACACAGCCAAGACAACGCAGGAGTGGCTTTGGAACAAGTCTCTGAATGTCCTTGAGTGGCCCAGCCAGAGCCCGGACTTGAACCCGATCGAACATCTCTGGAGACCTGAAAATAGCTGTGTAGTGACACTCCCCATCCAACCTGACAGAGCTTGAGAGGATCTGCAGAGAAGAATGGGAGAATCTCCCCAAATACAGGTGTGCCAAGCTTGTAGCTTCATCAAAGTACTGAGTAAAGGGTCTGAATACTTATGATGTAAATCATATTTCAGTATTTTAATTTTAATACTTTTGCCAAAATGTCTAAAACCTGTTTTTGCCTTGTCATTGTGGGGTATTGTGATGTCATTATGGGGTGTTGGGATGGCATTATGGGGTATTGTGATGTCATTGTGGGGTATTGTGATGTCATTATGGGGTATTGGGATGTCATTATGGGGTATTGGGATGTCATTATGGGGTATTGGGATGTCATTATGGGGTATTGGGATGTCATTATGGGGTATTGGGGTGTCATTATGGGGTATTGGGGTGTCATTATGGGGTATTGGGATGTCATTATGGGGTATTGGGATGTCATTATGGGGTGTTGGGATGTCATTATGGGGTATTGGGATGTCATTATGGGGTATTGGGATGTCATTATGGGGTATTGGGATGTCATTATGGGGTATTGGGATGTCATTATGGGGTATTGGGATGTCATTATGGGGTATTGGGATGTCATTATGGGGTATTGGGATGTCATTATGGGGTATTGGGATGTCATTATGGGGTATTGGGATGTCATCATGGGGTATTGGGATGTCATCATGGGGTATTGTGTATAGATTTAATCCATTTTAGAATAAGGCTGTGTAACGTAACAAAAATGTAGAAGTCAAGGGGTCTGAATACTTTCTGAATGCCCTGTATATACATTGTAATAGCAGGACACTGTAAAGTCCATTATTCCCCTGAAGAGTAGGAATTAGGCTTTTTTTGAGAATGTTTTTGAATTCTAGGCAACCTGCATACACATTGGTTTGATGTACAATAGACCCAACAACCGCTACTGTAGTAGGTCAACGCTGTGTGCTGGAATGGGTTGGTGGGCATTCCTTTATCGGCGTCAGACCAACAGCTACTGTAGTAGGTCAAAGCTGTGTGCTGGAAAACCCTGGTGGATTATGGGTGAAGTAGGCGTTGTGGAGCTCGTGAACTGATTAGCTTTTTTTGGGGGGGTGCTTCAGACCAATGCCTATTTCTCACTTAAAACAGTTCATTTTAAAAATGTATAATCATATCTGTATATTTGTCAAAGTATATGAGTCGTTATTGTGACATTTGAATGGCACTTCCTGATGTGGCATCAAGTGATGTTTGAAGCAGTGGGCCCCAGATCAGTTTCTTCCTGATGTTGGAAGCAGTGGGCCCTGGGATCATTTAGTTTCTTCCTGATGTGGGAAGCAGTGGGCCCCAGATTAGTTTCTTCCTGATGTTGGAAGCAGTGGGCCCTGGGATCATTTAGTTTCTTCCTGATGTGGGAAGCAGTGGGCCCTGGGATCATTTAGTTTCTTCCTGATGTGGGAAGCAGTGGGCCCCAGATCAGTTTCTTCCTGATGTGGGAAGCAGTGGGCCCCAGATCAGTTTCTTCCTGATGTGGGAAGCAGTGGGCCCCAGATCAGTTTCTTCCTGATGTGGGAAGCAGTGGGCCCCAGATCAGTTTCTTCCTGATGTGGGAAGCAGTGGGCCCCGGATCAGTTTCTTCCTGATGTGGGAAGCAGTGGGCCCCGGATCATTTATCTAGATTTTAAGTGAGGAGCTCTGGATTGTTTGTGTGACTGAGAACTGTTGTCAGTTAAGATATTCAAATAAGAGACGTTGGACCGCAGCTCTGCTCTCTGTCACCTGCTGCTGGGGGTGCTGTAGGGGGAGTGGTGGGGGAGTGGTGCTGCAGGGGGAGTGGTGCTGCAGGGGGAGTGGTGCTGCAGGGGGAGTGGTGCTGCAGGGGGTGTGGTGCTGCAGGGGGTGTGGTGCTGCAGGGGGTGTGGTGCTGCAGGGGGTGTGGTGCTGCAGGGGAGTGGTGCTGCTGGGGGAGTGGTGCTGCTGGGGAGTGGTGCTGCTGGGGGAGTGGTGCTGCTGGGGGTGTGGTGCTGCTGGGGGTGTGG